>NC_089589.1:133830839-134042681 GCF_019320115.1 Miscanthus floridulus
GTTGGTGCATGTGTTGCATCGACATTAGAGGAGATGGAATGAAATGCGCAAGGGAAAGGTATAACCTAGGGTATTTTATTTCACCGGTCATAGGTGTGTAGAGAAGTTGATGACCGGGTTTAGGATAGATGGCCGTACTATCAAGAGGGGCAAACTTGTTTGCATATCGGTCATCTAGTGCCACTCGAGTGATCTAACTTTGCATCGTCGCTAGGATTGAGTGGCGTAGCAAGTTGAGTGGCTAATCCTTTGGAAAGTGATTGTGAAAATGCTAACACACATACACATGGTGGTGTACACTTGGTGGTGTTGGCACATTTACAAAGGAGATGAACTTGGAGTTGATATGGATCAACTCGGCAATGGAACGGAGGCGAGAAAGGTTTGAAACTCCACCGACGGAGTGTCCACCCGTAGAGTGTGGACAGTCCGACGGTGCCACCGGCGCCCTGTATAGAAAAGATAGGATTTCACAGTGTGCACTAGGTGCTGGTCACGCAATGATCGGACGCTGGGGTCCTGCGTCCGGTCAGTGGTAGCAGTGAAGGAACAGGCATCGGTCTTCGACCGAACGCTGGGTCACTTCGTGACCGAATGCTGGGTGGCTGCGTTCGATCCCACTGACATGGCAGCACAGAGAAGAGGAGAAATGACCAGACGCTGATGTTGCATCCGATCGTGACCAACCGGACGCGTCCGGTCATGAATTTTCACCTCTAGAAGCTTACTGGAAGTGATCGGACGCTGGGGCCCTACGCTCACTTTGAGCAGCTGCGTCCAGTCATCGCTTGACCGTTGAGATCAAGCGACTGAGGTTGAATGGAGGCGACACGTGGCGAGCATCCATTGACCGGACGCTGAGGTCCTGCGTCCGGTCAATATGACCGGCGCGTTCGATCAACCCGAAAAACATCCAGTGAAGGGGTAACGACCATTTTAGCCCGTGGGGCTATAAATAGAAGGGGGTCTCGGCCATGGCTTGGGCTGAGCACCGTGGGGGACTTTGTGTCCATGCTTGAGAGTGCTTTGGAGCCCTCAATCTCACATATGCTTGATAGTGATCATCCGATTGTGTGAGAGAGCAATTCTAGTGCGATTGCATCGTGAGGTTGCATTGAGTGGCACTAGGTGATCGAGTTGTAAGCCGGTGGTGCTTGTTACTCTTGGAGGTTGCCACCTCCTAGACAGCTTGGTGGTGGTCTTCGTCGAAGCCCGCAAGAAGCTTGTGCGGTGCTCCAGAGAAGAGCTTTGTGAGGGGCATTGTGCTCGTCCCGCGGGAGCCACGAAGAGCAACTCTAGTAAAGCGTGTCATTGAGCTGCCCTCACTTTCGGAGTAGGTTCTTGCGGTGCCCGACGTGCGGGCTTGGCGGGTGATGCCAATTAGCTGCCGAACCACCAAGTGAGCGGTCGACACAACGGGGACTAGCGTGTTGGCAAGCACGTGAACCTCGGGAGAAAAATCACCGTGTCAACTTTATTCTTCCCTTTGGTTTGCATCCTCGTCACACAGGCTTGTAATTACTTTCATATATATTGTGCTTGTGTAGTTGCTCTTGTAATTAGTTTGCTTGTATAGCTCACTAGTTACCTTCTTGCTTGTGTAGCATAGAAGTAGCTCCCTTGCG
Organism: Miscanthus floridulus; assembly: GCF_019320115.1. Taxonomy (NCBI): domain Eukaryota; kingdom Viridiplantae; phylum Streptophyta; class Magnoliopsida; order Poales; family Poaceae; genus Miscanthus; species Miscanthus floridulus. The sequence goes on from NC_089589.1 coordinate 133,832,465, forward strand.
TGACTAATTTGGTTTATGTAACCTTGTTAGTCACTTTGCTTAGTTTGTGTAGCTAAGTATTTACGCTCTCTAATTTGACATTGATTGCCTTGTTATTGAGCATTGCTAGTGAGCTTAGTTGGCTTTATGCTTTTGCTTACTAGCATGTGTAGGAGCTCCCTCATTGCTTCAAATACTAGTGGCATATGTTTGTGTGACATTGCTCCTAGAATTGGTTAGGTGAGCTCAAGCTACCGCGGCACCTTTGTTGCTTAATTAGGATCTTTGCAAGGTGCTAGAGAACATAGATAGAGGGGTGTAGTCTTGGCTAGACCTATAGTTTTAATTTCACACTTGTTTCGGTTAGCCGACGCGATTAAATTTAGAAACGACTATTTACCCCCCTCTAGTCGCCATCTCGACCCTACACCGCCGCCACACCGTGCGGAGCTGTTCCTGGACTCGCCTGTGATGGTGGGAGGCGCGCACCGGCAAGCGTCCACGCCTGGATGAAGGAGGGGGTGCTGGCCGCCGCCACACCGCTTGGAGCCATTCCTGGACTCGCCCGCGATGGTGGGAGGTGCGCACCGGCAAGCGTCCATGCCTGGACGAAGGAGGGGGGTGCCGGCTGCCGCCACACCGTGTTAAGCCAGTGCCAAACACGCTCGCGATGGTGGGAGACACGCACGGGTAAGCGTGCATTCCTTGACGGAGAGGTGGGGGGTTGCTAGCCGCCGCCACACCATGTGGAGCCGTTCTCGGACTCGCCCGCGAGGTGGGAGGCGCACACCGGCAAGCGTCCACGAGTGGACGTAGAAGGGGTGCCAGTCGCCGCCACACCACGCAGAGCCGTTCTTAGACTCGCCTGCGACGGTGGGAGGCGCGCACTAGCAAGCGACCGCACCAACAAGGAAGGAGAAGAGGAACGAAGAGGATGCCTCCAAGGAGGAAGTGGTGTCCGCAGACGTCGCCGTCTGGGCTTTCGCCCTAGCCTCAAACAACCCACCTTTTGTGACCTTCTAGAGCCCCGCAGAGGGAGGCTGCAGAAAGCCCCAGGCACGGTCCGAGCAGATCCAGCCATCGGTAGCCGCAGCCGGCCCGGTCTGGCCGACAGCCGGCCTGGCCCCGGCAGCCGTGGCCGCTAGGCATGGCCCTGGCCGCCAGCCCCCGCTGACACGAGGTCATCACCCTAGCCTGGCCAGGGACAGGCCGTCAGCCGGCACAGCCCATGCCTGCTAGCCCTCACTGGCATGAGCCCGCCTCCCAGCCTGGCTAGATCCGGCGCCATTCACGTTTCTGTCATTTTGAAAGAACCTTTGTCCATTCTGCTTGTTCCTTCTCCTAGAGGCGTTTCTCACGCTCCTAATGAGTGGAAGCATCATGCCAAAGATGAAAATAGACATCAAAATGATCACCAATGGAATGTCAAAGATTATATATATGAAAACCAACAGAATTGTTGGCCACTGAAATCCTGAAACGTCGATCACTTTGATATTGAACATGAAAACCAAAGGGAGATCGACCAAGACATGAAGCCAAGACCCAAGCCACAGAATCTTCCGTCAAATGAAAGGTATAGCGGCGAAAAGTAATCAGGAGAAAGAAAGAGCCAGCAGGCGAATCAAAGGGGTGATGAACAGAAGATCCAAAAAGTTGAAGAATTTTTTATGAAACTTTCTTCCCATGATAAAAATTCAACTTTCTCTTCAACTCCTCTAAGTTTTCCATGAAGGAAGGACGGTGGGGAGGGAAGGAGATGGAGAGAGAACCTGGTTGAAGACAACAACACCAAGACCACAAAGCAAAGAAGGACCGGATCCCATTGATGCCACAGTGAAGATCATCATCAACACTAGAAGGGAGATGATCCATCACGGTGGTCGTCAGCGGCGGTGGGGGCGGTGGGGGTTGGGCAGGCGCTAATGAAGGGCCAAAACGTCTGTTTTACCATGGTACAATTCTTACTAAAGATCATTTGAAAAATGTTAGAAACGTCTTTTTTACTAACGTTTTTCAAATTATCCACGGTAACAATTGTACACAATCAAAATATACAAGAATCATGAACTTCCTTCACCTGCTTTTGTGTGATGAGTTTCCTAATGATAATCTGCTTGGCTTAGGTTGCAGTTCTCTACACACTAAAAAACTCGAAGTACCTGTGTTTTTATGTTTTTTTTTTTAACTGAACCTGTGTTTTTATTTTGACGGCAGAACTGTGTAACCTTCCACAAGAAGAAAAAGCAAACTTTTTACAGCGTCTAGCCAGATATTTCTTGATCATGTGATTCTAAACCTGAATATCCAGAATCGCCAATAGGTCTAGGTGTGTCCAAATGACGTGTTAGCCTGCAGCTCGACATCAAATACTGTAACTCAAGTAAGACATATTATTACAGTTAAAAAGAGAGGAAATTTCAGTTTCTACAAACTCAATAATCAAAGGTAAACTCATTGTAAGTTGTAACTAAATATTACAGTAAAAAAGAGAGAGCAAACTTTAGTTTCAACAAACTCACAAAGATCAAAGTAAACTCGCTATAAGTTGCAACTAGAAGATTTTCTTCTTGTTCCTCCTTATACAACAAAAACTTTATTATAGACACGTGCATGGCCATGGGCGGAGCCATGTTGCTCGTTGTGGGTGCGGCTACACCCACGCAAAATTAAAAAGACATTGGAAAGACTCAAATTTTCACCATATTTGCACCCACATTTCATAGACGATATCCCTGCACCCACAAGACAAGGCGCACCCCCCCCCCCCCCCCCCCCCCCCGCCCGTGTGCATGGCGCACGTGCACGTTCAGGAAAAAAAATGAGAGAGAGAGATGGGGGGGGGGGGGGTGGCATGCAGATGGTGCTTGGGCCAATGCGATTCAGATCGTGCTGGTGGGGCTGGGCTCGTGGTGCCGGCCGGGGCGATTGCTGATGGATTTCGTATTGTTTTCTGGGTACTCGTACTCGTATCAGACTCCGATGGATCAGAGTTTCGACGCCTGGTGGAGATCGATATCAGAGTCAAAGCATATGAATGAAGAAGGTTTATGATCATCAGACTCGAAAACCTCGGAGTTTGGACGCACACGTACAGGAAGGGATTTGCACGAAAGTCGATATCGTTTAGAGCCTCGGCTATGCTACCCGGTTCAGAATCCTACCAACCCGTTTAGATTGAAACAACTTTCCTACTTATATACGGGAGCCACACCACACCTAGTCAAAACTCAGAACCGGCCAGCGCCACTAGTAGAGAACAGACCTTTGATCCCCGGTCGAAATGGGCTCTAGTCCCGGCATTTTTTGCGCCCGGGACTAGAGATACCTTTAGTCCCGGTTGGTGGCTCTAACCGGGACTAAAGGTCCCTCCCAACGGCTTCTGCGCCAGACAGAGGTGGCAGGAACCTTTAGTGAGCAGGTCATCGATTCCAAGGGCGAGTTCTACTTCGACCCAACACTGCCATTGAAGCCAAGTTAGAGGATGAGAAGAAACTTGTTATATCACAACAACTGTAATGCAATCTTTTGTAATATATGCACATAAAATAATATAATGTAAAATACACATATGCATGCATGCATGTAAATATATATATGATGCATGCATGCATATATATATATATATATATATATATATATATATATATATATATATATATATTTCTATGCTTGAATTGTGTAATTTAATACGTTCATTGTGCTTGAACCGAAACATACTATACGCGCGTATAAATGTATAATTAGCAGCGTACAATACGACTTCGAAAACCTATTTTGAAAAGAAAACAAAAAAATGAAAAGAAAAAAAAAAGAAAAAAACATTTAGTCCCGGTTCGTATTACCAACCGGGACTAAAGGGTGCCGGCCATCGTGGCATGTCAGGAGGCACCTTTAGTCCCGGTTGGTGTTACCCACCGGGACTAAAGGTCCCCCTTTAGTCCCGGTTTCTGACCCGGGACTAAAGGACCCTCTTTAGTCCCGGATGCTTGCTCCCGGGTGGGGAACCGGGACTAGAGGAGGTTCCCCACCGGAAGTAAAGCTCTGTTCTCTACCGGTGTGCGTTAGTTCTTGGGTTCTCTAAAAGAAGTCTCCTTGTCTCCGTACGTACTCCTGCATCCATCTCGACTCGACCTCACCGGCGGCGGCGGTATCACGTACGATGGTCGCCGGCCGGCGGGTCGGGGTGGCGGCGGCAGCTGCTGCTGCGTTGGTCGCCCTCGCGGCAGTTGCTGCTGCGTTCATCGCCCTCGCGTCGTCATCGTCGTCGTCCAAGTCCTTCGTCAAGTCCACCGTGTCCGCCCACGACGTTGTCATCTTCTCCGAGTCATACTGCCCGTACGTATATGTGACCCCTCTCGCCCTTATTTTACATGCATGTCTGATCTACATAAGAAACTCTTTATCTTATGATGAGAGCACAAAATTTCACTGGCACTGCAAAAGAGCAAAGGACGTGTTTATTAGGGAGCTTGAGTTGAAGAAAGGGCCATATGTCGTGGAGTTTGATCAGCGAGGTTTGTTTTACGCTCATTTTTGTATTGCGCTAATTTACTGTTTTAGAGTGGTTGCTCTATATATGCGCCCCCCCCCCCCCCCCCTAGCTACTTCAGCCATGTTTTTTTGGCCGACTGGTGGAAGTGTCACACAGTTTTGTTGAAATAGCTAGGGTATAGTTATGAAATACATCTTTCGCAGTGTTTTCAGCCAGCAAGTTTTTGCAATTGTACAATTAGATTGAATAATTTGTTTTTCAGTTGCATAGGCAATGATACTATAAAATATAAATAAATAAATATATTGAACCCCAAAAGAAAAGGTAAAGTGTCCATGTGGGAGTATTCTTAAATGACATTCTGCTTGGAGATGTCCTATATATAGGATCGTATAGGTAAGCACAAATGTCTTCAAGTGTCTCTCAAGTCATAATGTGAATTACATAGAACCATATATAAACAAACACAAATACGTACGTCTTGATGAATTACATATATTGAACCATAAGCAAATTCAAATACCTCTTGATGCCCTCTGATTTATATATAATGTGGATAACCGAAAACATAAGCAAACTTGAGGATGGCATAGCCTTATTTCTCTTCCATTTCACAATTCTTCTGAACATTATTCACTGCTGCCACAGTGCCAATATGGTTAGTGTCGTCAGGCCAATATACGATTTATCCTTCCTCTGTGTGTCTGTGAAGACAGTGGAGAGTATATGCACATAATGGGCAGAGCATTACCGTTTAACTGATAAGATTGCACTACTGTATTGTTGTTTCTTTGGACCCATGCCTCTCATCCAAGTTAGTTTCATGTGCACTATTCAAGTTAGTCAATGTTATAAGGGATGTTTCATGGTAAATGAAAGACATGATACATATAGTAAATAAAACAGTAAAGCCACGATATAATTACCAAAATGGCAAAATCAGTGAGGAAACAGGACAGCAGACATCAGCAAGAAGACCGCCTTCTTTTTTTTTTAGAAAGGACGGTAAAAGCTTTGCCGCGATTTATATTAGAAGAAGAAAATAAAACAAAAGTTTATCCAGTTTTTTAGGGAAACTGGACCTAAAACCCCTACAACTAGGGATACAACAACTCACCGGAAACAACTCCGACACATCAACTGACCACAAACCACCAAAAAAACCACTACCTACAAGTCAAAGTCGCAACACAAAGAACCAGCGCCGGTACAAACAGCCGACTAACGAACACTACTTCCTCAGCCAAGCAACTCACAACCACGCTGGCCACAACTAACACGCAAAAGACTACAAAGACCACATCAACTCATTAAGCTAAAAAACACCGTGCACCCTTGTTCTTCCTATCTGTTTATTCCCTTTTTACATTACATAATAATAAACCAAAACAGTCAATTATATCAAATCGAACAATTTCCACTTGTTAAGTTGATTTTTGCCCTTGAGCATATTCTGGGACAGTTTGTGATGATGCCGTAATGCAACAATGTGTACCCTCTGTCGTGCAGACGATGGTTCGAAGATTCGGGATGCCTTATTTGACATAACTGGCCGGCGTAGTGTTCCTCAAGTTTTGTCCATGGAAAGCATTTGCAGGACTCTGACATACTTGACATATTGGGGCCGGGCCCACTGTTCCTCAAGTCTTTGTCCATGGCAAGCCCTTGGGCCAGGGGGCACTGACGGTACATTTTCTGTACACAAATCATCATATAAAATGGAGGCTTTGTAACATCCTTTGAATGCTCACACCTATTTTTTTTTCATGTTTACTTGAAAAAATTGCAGGTACTGTTGAGCCTTGCGAAAGTGGAAAACTGGCTAAACTTCAGGGCCTGTTCGCTTGAACTTATCAGCCGGCTTATCAGCTAGAATCTACAGTATTTTTCTCTCACAACAAAACAGCTTCAGCCGACTTATCAGCCGCTTTAATACCTGCCGAACAGTGAACATCGGAGCCAAGGACGATCTTTGAGTGACATGCTATGCTAGCATCAGTACTAGCCTCTTGTTTTTGAGTTATTAGGGGATTTTTATGCGACTCTGGTGATTAACATAGAAAGGATATCTAACCGAATGTTCTATTATAGTTTATTTAGACCCTTTGAACCGTACTTTGATTGCTCACCCATCAAGCATTATCTCGTGTGAATTCTGTCATTAGATTGGGCTTGGTGACTGCACAATGTTTCTTCCTTCTCTATCCTAGTATGCTACTATATAGTAACATGCACAAACCTAGATACTTTGATATACGTACTCGTAGCATTTTTCAATCATTGAAACATTTTGTTTTATATTGATAGCATGTACATTTCCAAAACTCCAGATATATAGGAACCGTGTACCGTCCATATACACCCTTTTTGTGACATTGGCCCCGTTCACTGGTCTGAAACTTGGTTGAAACTGGCTGAAAAATACTGTTCTGGCTGAATTGTTGTGAGAGAAAAACATTGTTCCGGCTGAAAAAAGAAGCCGAACAAGCCGAATATAGGGTAAGCCGTACTTTGTTTGTAGATTACTGATGCTGATTGAAAGTAAACCGTCGACTCTGTTGTACAAACTAAGCAAGCTAGATAGCTAGCTAGTGCTGGACGGAGCAATGGCGAATTGGCGATGGCCGGCCGATCGGGCGCATGCATGCATATGCATGCCAATCATTTGTACAACTTTTCAGATAAACACCTCTCATCATTTGTACAACTTCATTTAAGCATGCAGTTTCCCTACTCTTGTTATGCCAAGCATGGCGGCTCTGGATCGTAGTAATGTAAAATAAAAAAACATGCCGCACCACCTTTATGTTTTGTTCTATTTTTCTTCGGAGATCGTGAAGATCAGTACACACAGCCAGTACGTGTTCACGTAGTTGACTCTTGACTGACACCGTCTGGGCTGGCTTTGAAGTTGTTGGCTTCCCGGCCCAAGTAGAAAACCACGTGAGTCCTCCACATTTACGTGGGCTGGCCCGTTTACCGCATCGTCGGAAACATTTCTCAGTCCAGATGCCTACCAAGTCCACTCGTTCTGCTCAAAAAATAAAAAAATCCCTCTTTTTTTCTCTTAAAAAATTTAAATAAAAAAATCCAATGGCTAAATGTTTTACTTACTCACTGTTTAGCCAATAGCCACAGGAGGTTGTATTCACTCGAGAGACTCCAGCATCTCCCATTTTTTTTGGGGTGGAAAAATAGAGGCTAAATTAAAAATAGATGCCATGATTCAGAGGCTATATATTTTTTGGTGGAAAAATATGCGTTGACCAGGAGGGCGGGAGAGGAGCATCATCAGGTCGCAATCCCCAGGGAACGCGTCGCGGCTGCCGCTGGGCAAACCGCGTTTATATACGGCAAAAACGAACCCAACAGCAGCAAAAGCTTTTTCTTTCCTTCCTTCGCAACGAATCAAACCCCCATCCATCCCCAAAAGAGACCCCGCAATCCCCAATCTCACGCGCAGCGCAGACGAGGGAGGAAGGATTCTTCAGCGGCTCGCCGTCCCCGAATCGCAGCCGCCGCCCGGATCTGAGGGAACCAGTCGTCGTCTTGCTCCCCCGCCCGCCCGCCGCCATGAGCTTCATCTTCGGCAAGAAGAAGACCCCAGCCGGTACCTCTCCCCGCCTCTTCTCCTTGTTCTAGCTTGCTATTCGTTCGATTCCAGTCACTCCCCGATCCTCCCCTCCTGCCGGTGGGCAGCCCCCGGAGAAATTGGGCGTCTTTGTTGTCGCTCTTGGTCCCCGATCGAGAAATTCCTCGCCTTTCTCGGTTTCCCCGATGGAGAAATTACATATACTGCTGCTGATCTCGTTGGGGCTTCTCCACCCCTGTTATTCCCGGAATTGTCGCAATCATATTACTGTAGTTTACTTTTCCCAGTTTTATTATTATCCATGCAAAGTTATTGCTTTGTCCCCCCATGGCCCTGCTACTGACTGATGTTCTGAAAAGTTCAAATCAACCGTGCAGTGTAAGTTCTGCCCAGTTGTCTCGCTTAAGAAACAACATAGAGTAGTCAATAACCCTGCTGTATTGCTGCTATTTCCCATTCACATTGGGCATGTCCTGTCCTGCTGCTGGTTTAATTTAATCCTCAGGATGTCCGTTTATTCTCTCTTTTTTTTTTCGCGAACGACTTGCGTGTCAGGATGTCCGTTTACATTTCCTCGGTTGGTTAACAACAGAGCTGCTGCGGGAGAACAAGCGGATGCTGGACAAGTCCATCAGGGAGATTGAGAGGGAGAGGCAGGGCCTGCAGACCCAGGAGAAGAAGCTCATCAACGAGATCAAGAAGGTGGCCAAGCAGGGACAGATGGTATGTGCGAAGAAATAAAGTCGAAGCACCTTCTCTCTTGTTTGATCCGATTTGGTGGCATTTTCTTTGGGAATGGTTCAGCTCCAACTTGGAAGCTTTAAGTTTAATAAGGACATGCCCAGTCATATATTAATAATGCAATAAGTAAGGTCATACGAATATCATTCTTCACTGGGTAGCCTATTGCCAGGGTTGTATCTTGTGTTTCTGCTTAAATGTTTTTAGTATTGCTCTGACCAACTTCTGGAAATTTGAGGAAATATGGCATTGTATTGTATCTGATGGTTGGTGTGTTGGGGGCTTATTAAGGCATCTTAATGTGCGATTTTTGGCACGAATTCAATCATGCTCAAACTGTCTAGTTCAGTGTAAAGGCAGTTGGTTATACCTCCTGATAGGATAAGCTGGCTGATTTGGTTTGTTCAGAACCTTGTGGTTTTTGTTCAATGGATGTATGATATGCTCTGTTTTTTGGCTGCAATTGCTCTTAGTTTAGGTTTGAACATGTATAAATGTATTATATGTAGTAAATTAGATTTGAACTTTTTCAAAACTTTACATGTTGAAAAGAACGTGCTATTTTTTTTTGGTTGTAATTGCTTTACATGCTCATGTATTATATTTTGATATGCTGTAAATTGTTCGCAGGGAGCTGTGAAAATTATGGCTAAGGACCTTATCCGCACAAGACACCAAATCACAAAATTTTATGCCCTCAAGTCCCAACTACAAGGTGTATCTCTTCGTATTCAGGTAACTCAACTTTAAGAATTATGTTTATTTTGAGATAGTCAGATAACTGTGTGCGAATTGTGATGAATGATTACAATCTTAGTTGGCTCAATCTTTCCTAGCAAGGTTCACTGTACTGTAAAAAATTCAGATGTTCCTGTTATGCATGAGAGTCCTCTTTAAAATCTTGTATTGACTGGTGCCCAATTTTGTAGACTCTGAAATCAACACAAGCAATGGGTGAAGCCATGAAGGGTGTGACAAAAGCCATGGGACAAATGAACAGACAGATGAACCTGCCTGCCCTTCAGAAGATAATGCGGGAGTTTGAGATGCAAAATGAGAAGATGGAGATGGTTAGTGAAGTGATGAACGATGCCATTGATGATGCCTTGGATGGTGACGAGGAGGAGGAAGAAACAGAGGAGCTTGTCAACCAAGTCCTTGACGAAATTGGCATTGATGTCAACTCAGAGGTAAAAACATCGCCACGTTCTTCTGTTGATCCTGATGTAGAATACGCTGCCTTGCAGATGGATAATACTGATGTGCAATGTTGATTCTTCTCTATACCCAGCTTGTCAAGGCTCCTGCGACTGCAGTTGCTAAGCCCGTCGCAGCGGGGAAAGTTCCTGCACAAGCTGAAGCTGCAGGTGGGCCAGATGGTGGCATAGATGACGACCTGCAGGCGCGGCTTGACAACCTAAGGAAGATGTGATAACTGGAGCCTAACAAAACATATGCACACGCTTTGTTTGTAGTTTTATACTATAAAAATATTGCCATTACGGCAATCTTCTTTTTCATATCTGAGTTGCAGAGTGTATGGCATTGTCCATTGTACATAGAATATATATCTAGCACCATGCACTAGGCTGTGCGTTCTCTTCCAATGTTCCAATGCCATCGAGTGCATTTTGGTCGTGATTCAGATGCTGTTGTGAGGGAGTGCTCAACAGATAGTACCGACAAATGACAATGCTGTGCTCGACTTATATGGATAGCGATGAATTCGGATTAATTTTCCAAATTCCTTGCCAAAGCTTGCATTCTGCCCTCTTCACCTGATGTTCCACGGCTGAGAGAAGTCATGTTACATAATCCACGTTGTGCAGATGATGGGGACGCGGCTAATAAGTAGTGACTGCATTTGAAAGGCAGATGTGACGTTAAGCATTCAGAGTTCAACTGCATCTAAAAGGCTCCTTAAAACAACTCTCAAATTCTTTTTTTTGAGCGTGGCTAGCGCCCGGATGTCCGGACGCTAGCCCCCCGTTTGGATGCCCCGCGCCGCAGCTCCCTGTCCCGCGCCTGCTCGCTCACTTTTCGCCTGTTGCGCTCGCCAGCAAGCATGTGAGGCCTACTCGTGCCAGTGGGGACCGCCTCTGCCTTCCCGTGCCTGACACCTAGGTGAGACAGCAGAAAAAGCGAGGAGGGAGATGCAACACTCGATTAGATTTGAAACATCCAGATGCAACAATTGCAACATATGTCTGAAAACAAATGAGACATGCGTCTGAAACACTTGCAAAAACACCTGAAAACACTTGAAACTATTGTAAACATACGCAATATCTAGATAAAAAAATTGCATCATATGTGTGAAAACATATGCAACATCCAGATAAACACACTTGCAACATATGTTAGAAAAAAACAGATGAAACATTAAGAACAGGAGCTTGCAACATACATGTACAACCATTGCAACATGTGATCCCGATCTATTTTTGCTACATCCTGAAACACTTGCAACATACATTTGAAACATTTGAAATAGACGCTTGCAACATGTTGTTTTAGTGCAAATATCTCCTTGCTGCTTGGGAGAATGGAGGCTTGTCGGCATGTGGAGTTCGCGGGAGGCAGCGGCCCCGCGGTGCTTCTAGGAAGTGGCTCGGCGATGGCTGCGCGACAGGGCAGGGAGGCAATGGCCTCGCGCCGCGCCTAGAAGGGTCCGTAGCCGAGCGCCGCGACTCGCAGGCGGCTGTGCGCCTAGCAGGATCGGCAACCACACCGCCGCAACTCGCAGGCAACCGCGCGCCGAAACCAGGAGATGGCAGTCGCGCATCGCATCTGGTAGGGCTGGCAGTCGAGCGTCACATGCGGAGGGGAGCGGAGTCCCGCGTGCGGGAGCGAAGCCAAATTGATAGACGTGCGGGAGTTGATTTTGCTTTTTTAGGCTAGCGGAGCGGCGCATGCAACAGTGAGTGGAGCCAGACATCCGGCCGTCAGGCGTTTTAATGGTAGCATTAACGTTATTTTTTCTTGGCAAAAAGGAAAAAGAAAACCAGCTCTGTAATAGTTTCCATATATAAACTACCTTATTAAGATCAAGACTTAGGGCCTATTTGAGATAGCTCCCCCAGCTCCAGATGCACCAAAATAGTTGTACTTCACAAAAAGTTTGCTAAACAGTCTAGCTTCATCAAATCTGGATTCATCAAAAAGGTGGATATGAGGACCAAATTCACCAATTTGGTAAATTTTCTTGAGAGGTGCTCCACTAAACTCAAATTAATAGAGTTAGAGAAAATTACCCACCGCTACCACCGATAACACAAACATACCAATTGGTTTCTATTCTTTTCTGTCTGCGCTCTTCTTCTTCTTCCGTCGCGAGGGCGCGTCACTCTCTCCACCACTCTCTCCACCGCGGCTTCCCCGCGGCCACCCCATGCGCCTCGTCGCCGGGCCCGCCAACCCATGCGCCTCCCCGCCAGCCCCACCGGCCCCATCGGCCGCTGCTGCCTCTGCCGGCGCCTCCCTGACGCGCACCGCCGCCCCACCACGGCGCCTGGCCGGGTCTGCCCCGATTCGCTCCGCTGCCTTGGCAGATCCCTTCCTCCACCGCTCGTCCACGCCGCCGCCCCGGCCAGCCCCGCCCCGATCCTGACACGACGCCCCATCTAGCCCCGGCCGGCCCTGCTCCACCGGAGGCGAGACGAGCGGGAGCACGAGGAGCAGCGCGCGCATCCACCAGAGGCAGTGCGCACGTACCGGTGCCGCTGTCCGCGCAGCCGTTCATGTCTTCCCCAGCTCAGGCCGCGTGTCTTCCCTAGCGCCGGCCACGAGCCTGCCGTGGCCTTGCACCGGTCGCGGCCCCAGCCCCGCCTAACGCCCCCCCCCCCCCCCCCCCCCCCCCCCCCACACACACACACCCCGCCGCCGGCTGGCCCCGAGCCCGCCATGTACGAGTGCTCGAAGAAGAAGCAGAAGCCGGTGTTTTTTTTTCGCCTGACACGTGGGGCCAGGTGGCAGTAAGATAGAGAGCCACGGCAAATCTGGTCGTTCCAACAAAAATACCCTTGTGTGGATCTGGAGTTGCTTTGTAGCCAAACAGTTTCCTGCTAGATCCACAGTCAATCTTAGATCCACTAATAAAGCTGCTCTATGGTGAATGATAGATCCAAATTCACTTTTTTAGTATTGGAGCTATATCAAACATGCCCTTATAACCCTCCTGTAACTCATAAATACGCAACAGCTCCTAAAAAGTGAGGCCCCGTTTAGTTCAAACCCAAATTCTCAAAAAGTGCTACAGTAGCCATCCCATCGAATCTTATGATACGTGCATGGAGCATTAAATGTAGACGAAAAAAAAACTAATTGCACAGTTTGGTTAAAAATCGCGAGACGAACGTTTTGAGCCTAATTGGTCCATGATTAAACAATAATTGCCAAATAAAAACGAAAAGTGCTACAGTAGCCCAAATTCCAAAATTCGGCCAACTAAACACGGGCTGACTCAGCCAACCAATGATTATGCCAACAGGCACACTGTCACCCGCCAGTCCCACGCCCGCTTCGGCCGCCCTGCACGCCCATGTCGTCGTCTCGCCGCCCTCACCCGCACGGTCCATCTCAGTGAGCGGCCATGAGTGAGAACGTCAGATCTGGGGTGCAAGGCACCTGATATGTGCCCAGAGAGCGCAGATCTGGCTCGTCGCCGGCCACCTCGCTCGCCGGAATTCTAGAGCTCGGTATGAAGAGGAAGGTGGGAAGGAGAGGAAGAAGGGGTTGGAGATGCTGCGGACGGAAGCCTTTTTGAACGCCGCCGCCGCCACCGCGAGCCGGAGGGCGACGGCGGCGGCCGGGAAGAAGGCCCGACGGGCGGCGGGCGGAGGAGAGTCGCCCCCGAGTCGCCATCACGAGACGACGTGGAGGCTGCGTGGGGGGTTTCTCTCTCTTCTCCTGCCCAGCTGCGAAGCAAGAAGAAACTAGACGTGGAATCAATTTCATTTGGACTGATGAACAATACCGTACCATGCTTCTGCATCGGACGGTCAATATGGAATAATTTTGTCAAATAATAGCCACATTTATCTTTACAAAATGTTGGAGACATCTTTTGCATGGAGAGCATTTGGAGACGTCTAAATTAATTCAGATGCCGTGCTTAGTGATTGGTGGCATCAGGCTCGTCTGCAGGTGCCGCGTCACTTCCAACGAGGTTTCGACTCCATTGTTCTTTTGGTCTCTTTGGGAGCTGTGGAAGGAGCAAAACTGTCGGACTTTCTAAGCCAAGTCACTGTCAGCGTCTTCGCTATTTCAACGGATTGTCGAGGAAGCCAACGCCTGGGTGGGGGCGGGCGTCGGAGCTATGTCGGTGTTCACGGCGCAAGGTGCTTAGCAAAATTGTTCCTGTTATAATCGCTCTGTGTAAACCAGCCTTCGTCTAACGCCTTGGCACCTCGCCATATTGCGTTAGTCGCTTAGTAAACTCTTAATTTCTCCTTAACGAAACACGTGCTAAGCACTTTCTCAAAAAACAAAAAGAAAAATAGAAATGCATTTGGAGAGCATGTTGGAGACACCTTTTTGTCAAAGAATAGCCATATTTATCTTTACAAAACGATTTAGTTCTCCTCTTGGAGTTAATTTAAGCTAGTTATTACCAGTAAGCTGTGTCGATGACGCCAGGGGCGCGGCGGCGACAGGACCACGGCAGAAGGGGCAGGTGGCGTGGACACGGATCTTGTCGCCGACGCACGCGGCGTGGAAGTAGTGCATGCACGGCGGTAGCACCCTGAGGGCGTCACCGTCGTCAAGCTCTGCCAGGCACACCCCGCACGTGGCGTACTGCCACCCATCGGCCTTCAGATACCTGCAGAGCAGCGGCCTCGCCTGCGCAGCTGCCCGGCCCATCTCCACCTCCTCCATGCCCACTGCCGCTGCCTCTGTTGCCGTTGGCGGCGGCCTATCCTCGCCGACGCCGTTCACTACGCCAGATTCTCACATTAGGAACGGGAGCATTTTTACTGTAGAGGCGGCTGGGTTGGGGGCGCCCCTACAGTGGGCGTCCTCGGGACCCAGCAGCCCAGCCACCCCTACAGATGGCACTGTAGGGACGGCTGATAACATGAACCACCCCTACAGTTGGGGCTCATCTGTAGGGGCGGCTCAATCACCAGCCGCCCCTGCAGTGCTCATTTGTCTTTTTTCAAATTTCAAAATTTAAAAGGTTCAAATTTAGTCAAATGATAAGATAACCAAAATAAAAGTTATAGATCTTGATGAGTTGAACAACTTTTGTATTCATCACTTTTACATCTGAAATCATTTAGGGTTTGAAAATTTGGTTTGAACTTGATAAATTTCAAATTTCAAATTTTAAAATATGTAAAACATTGTCACATCCAAGTTTGATCAAACTTAAATGCTGAAGCATAATTTTAGAAATTTTTAGGAAAAAAAACCATTATATTTGGAGTTAGTACGAGAGAGAACAACTAGTTACAAAGTTTACCCACAGATTAAAAAGAGAAATCACACTGTTCTAGATGATCCTTGATCATAGTAAACAGTGTGATTTATTTTTTTAATCTGTTGGTCAACTTTGTAACTAGTTTTTCTTCCTCATACCAACTCCAAATCTGATGATTTTTTTCCTCATACGCACACGCACACACATACACGCGCGCACACACCGTCGCCAAGGTGGTCTGTCACATTCTTCGCCGCTGTTGCTCCACTGTCCACAGCCATCCCCGCTTTCGGGTGGCTTCTTCTTCTGCAGAGGTGGCAGCGGCAGAGCACTGCCACCTTCGGCATCGTCGTTGTTGCTCCATGGTCCAAGGAAAAATCTGCTGGTATCCAGCTCGTCGTCCTCCTTGTCGCCACAGAAAAAGGTGGAGGACACCCTAGCAAACGGTGACCATCACCGTGAGGGAGGCGCCGAACAACACCTGGTTTTTGGTCTCACGCGGCCATGATGACCATGGTGGGATGCCGGAGTCCGGTCCTAGCGGCTCCTGCCAGTTGCCCGCCAAGGGCGTAGTTGCCCATAGGTCGACGAGACGCTGGCATCCTCCCACCGCTGCCGCAGCCAGTAACGGCATTCTGGCCATCAATTGATCAGACAGAGCAAACGGCCACGCAGATTGAGATTGTCACACAGATTGAGGTCCACGGTAATGTTGCAACTGCGAGTTTGATCAATCAGTCAAGAACATAGTTTATATATATGAATAAGCTTACCATTTCTGAAACTCTGAACAAAAGTCTTTGTACAATTATATATACTTTTTTATTTTACAGAAAAGTGAGGAGCAAAACTGGACGAAGCAATGCGACATAGTGTTACCCATTCCACATTCACCACATAGTGTTTCAAACACACTACCAGAAAACGGAGATTTCATGAGGGGAACAATTTTTCCGTGAGAGTGCAAAGCACGCTCTCAAGAAAATAATCTTTTTCATGAGGCTGACGTAAATCTCATAGCGAAAACTCATTTTCATTAGAGTGCTACACATACCGTCATGAAATCAGTTGTTTTTCATGAGAGTGCTCCACGCAACGCCATGATAATGACTATCCCGCCACAAAATTGTCTATTTTCATGAGAGTGATCGTTTTCATGAGAGTCAACTTGCACCGCCACGAAATATGGTTTGTAGGTTTTTAGTACAAAAATGAATTGCTTAAATACTGGAAAACCAAGAACATGAACAAAACTTTTCTCCTTCGAATCTGCAGCGAATTTTTGTAACTAGTCTTTCTCCCTCGTGCTAACTTGTAAACATACCTAATTTAGTTTAAGAGAGTGCCCGAAGCGTATAAAAACATTCCACGTTGAACATTTATTTAGGAAATTAAGAGTACCATGGTTCCATTTTAGCATGCATAGTTATTAGTTTATTACTACTATTTCAGTCCTGATGGTTCGCATTCTAGGGAATCATATTGAAAATTGTATCATTTAATATAGTATAATTCCTGAAATATCAAGGTCAATGTAGTACCGGAGGAAATATGCTAAATATATGCTAAAAGAATTTTGTGTTGAGATATGTGACAAATTCCTTCCCAAAGAATTCAATAGGAGATTCTTGCAGCCTTCTTCTCTGGTGAGCTATGAGCTATCCTTTTTCTCTGATGAGGGCCAACTCTGGCGGACTTGGTTCTGGTAAGGGGCGTTAGGGTTTCAGGGTACGACGAGAGGTTGGGGGATTTTGTGCCTTTCCGGCTATAAAGTGATGCTAGGGGAGGCTGTCGGCCTAGCTGTGGAGTGGCAGGTGACGGAAGAGATGACTGTGCTGCCGCCTGTTGAAGATGTGGTGGAAGGCAGTTGGGCGAAGCCAGTGCCAGGGCCATCGTTTTTCGAGTGGTTAGGGTTTGCGGTGGTGGTGGTGACGGCAGCAACGTTTCTAGGGGCGAATAGGGAGGTAGAGAGGCGGTGGAGAGCATGATGAGACGACGACTTCTCGTCGGATTAGCTTGGGAGTGGTTGCGGGGCAGGGGCTTCGGCGGCTTGGCGCTGCCGAGGCCGGAGGCAGAGGAGGCCAAGGGCACAACAAACGGAGAAAGAAGTGGGAACAGTTGACTGGGTGTCTCTGTGGCCACAGGAAGAAAAAGGAAAAAGGTAAGGTTGCAGAAGGAGATCTGGACTGCAAATTTCATTTACAATGGTTAAAAATCCAACAGATCTTTTTCCAACAAAAATCCATCATTAGACATCTAAACGGTCAATTTTTTAAAGTCAAATGTTGGATGTGCATACACCACACAAAGCACATGCTAACCACTAAATGCACCACAACGTGTTATGTAACCTCATTTAATTTCACGTTTTTATTGTTAAGACTAGAATATATTTTTAATTGTCACAAAATAATTGGAAAGGTAATAGTATGCATCATTAAAGAAAAAACATATATAGAAAACAAAATAATACAATTTACCCAAATCATCATGAGCTTGAGCTACCAGTCCTGTTGTGTGGCTAGCCAGAGTGCACAGTCGAGCGCACTTGCGCCCGCACAAGTGTGCTCGATATATTGATTTGTCATCAACAATACCGAACGAGGCGAAAACCCTGTCGTCCAGTTAATTCTGGAAACCGGACTAAAACCAAAACAGCAGCCTCAACATAAGGGCAACATTATGGCCTATCCACAAATACAACAAAAACAGAGAAAAAGAAAAACTACAACACCAAGGGACTGGGACTCTTCGACAATGCCTCCAGGGAGGAAGATGACGCCGCAATGTAATCATCGTCAGCCAAGCAACAAGAGGCGATGCTACAGGACCTTGGCAAGGCTTTCGCCCGAGCTTGTGCCGAGGTGTTGAAAAAGGCAGACCATGGGGAAGCAACAGCAAGAGGTTCTTCAATGACGTCTTCAAAAAGGAGATGATCGTCGCTGGCCTTGGTGTAACACACAAACCATTAGACTTAAAACAACATGCTGAGAAAGGAAGAACACAAGCTCAAATCTCCTAGCAAATGGTGCAACAAGCACTACTAAAAAGTCACACACACACATGCACATGCACACACACGCGCACGCACACGCACACGCACACACACACACACACACACACACACACGCGCGCACACACCGTCGCCACAGTGGTCTGTCACATTCTTCGCCGCTGTTGCTCCACGGTCCACAGCCATCCCCGCTTTTGGGTGGCTTCTTCTTCTGCAGAGGTGGCAGCGGCAGAGCACTGCCACCTTCGGCATCGTCGTTGTTGCTCCATGGTCCAAGAACAAATCTACTGGTATCCAGCTCGTCGTCCTCCTTGTCGCGACAGAAAAAGGTGGAGGACACCCTAGCAAACGGTGACCATCGCTGTGAGGGAGGCGCCGAACAACACCTGGTTTTTGGTCTCACGCGGCCATGATGACCATGGTGGGATGCCGGAGTCCTGTCCCAGCAGCTCCTGCCAGTTGCCCGCCAAGGGCGTAGTTGCCCATAGGTCGATGAGACGCTGGCATCCTCCCACCGCTGCCGCAGCCAGTAACGGCATTCTGGCCATCAATTGATCAGACAGAGCAAGCGGCCACGCAGATTGAGATTGTCACACAGATTGAGGTCCACGGTAATGTTGCAACTGCGAGTTTGATCAATCAGTCAAGAACATAGTTTATATATATGAATAAGCTTACCATTTCTGAAACTCTGAACAAAAATCTTTGTACAATTATATATACTTTTTTATTTTACAGAAAAGTGAGGAGCAAAACTGGACGAAGCAATGCGACATAGTGTTACCCATTCCACATTCACCACATAGTGTTTCAAACACACTACCAGAAAACGGAGATTTCATGAGGGTAACAATTTTTCCGTGAGAGTGCAAAGCACGCTCTCAAGAAAATAATCTTTTTCATGAGGCTGACGTAAATCTCATAGCGAAAACTCATTTTCATTAGAGTGCTACACATACCGTCATGAAATCAGTTGTTTTTCATGAGAGTGCTCCACGCAACACCATGATAATGACTATCCCGCCACAAAATTGTCTATTTTCATGAGAGTCAACTTGCACCGCCACGAAATATGGTTTGCTGATTTTTAGTAGAAAAAATGAATTGCTTAAATACTGGAAAACCAAGAACATGAACAAAAGTTTTCTCCTTTGAATCTGCAGCGAATTTTTGTAACTAGACTTTCTCCCTCGTGCTAACTTGTAAACATACCTAATTTAGTTTAAGAGAGTGCCCGAAGCGTATAAAAACATTCCACGTTGCAACATTTATTTAGGAAATTAAGAGTACCATGGTTCCATTTTAGCATGCATAGTTATTAGTTCATTACTACTATTTCAGTCCTGCTGGTTCGCATTCTAGGGAATCATATTGAAAATTGTATCATTTAATATAGTATAATTCCTGAAATATCAAGGTCCATGTAGTACCGGAGGAAATATGCTAAATATATGCTAAAAGAATTTTGTGTTTAGATATCTGACAAATTCCTTCCCAAAGAATTCAATAGGAGATTCTTGCAGCCTTCTTCTCTGGTGAGCTATGAGCTATCCTTTTTCTCTGATGAGGGCCAACTCCGGCGGACTTGGTTCTGGTAAGGGGCGTTAGGGTTTCAGGGTACGACGAGAGGTTGGGGGATTTTGTGCCTTTCCGGCTATAAAGTGATGCTAGGGGAGGCTGTCGGCCTAGCTGTGGAGTGGCAGGTGACGGAAGAGACGACTATGCTGCCGCCTGTTGAAGATGTGGTGGAAGGCAGTTGGGCGAAGCCGGTGCCAGGGCCATCGTTTTTCGAGTGGTTAGGGTTTGCGGTGGTGGTGGTGACGGCAGCAGCGTTTCTAGGGGCGAATAGGGAGGTAGAGAGGCGGTGGAGAGCAGGATGAGACGATGACTTCTCGTCGGATTAGCTTGGGACTGGTTGCGGGGTAGGGGCTTCGGCGGCTTGGCGCTGCCGAGGCCAGAGGTAGAGGAGGCCAAGGGCACAACAAACGGAGAAAGAAGTGGGAACAGTTGACTGGGTGTCTCTGAGGCCACTGGAAGAAAAAGGAAAAAGGTAAGGTTGGAGAAGGAGATCTGGACAGCAAATTTCATTTACAATGGTTAAAAATCCAACAGATCTTTTTCCAACAAAAATCCATCATTAGACATCTAAACGGTCGATTTTTTAAAGTCAAATGTTGGATGTGCATACACCACACAAAGCACATGCTAACCACTAAATGCACCACAACGTGTTATGTAACCACATTTAATTTCATGTTTTTATTGTTAAGACTGGAATATATTTTTAATTGTCACATAATAATTGGAAAGGTAATAGTATGCATCATTAAAGAAAAAACATATATAGAAAACAAAATAATACAATTTACCCAAATCATCATGAGCTTGAGCTACCAGTCTTGTTGTGTGGCTAGCCAGAGTGCACAGTCGAGCGCACTTGTGCCCGCACAAGTGTGCTCGATATATTGATTTGTCATCAACAATACCGAACGAGGCGAAAACCCTGTCGTCCAGTTAATTCTGGAAACCGGACTAAAACCAAAACAGCAGCCTCAACATAAGGGCAACATTATGGCCTGTCCACAAATACAACAAAAACAGAGAAAAAGAAAAACTACAACACCAAGCGACTGGGACTCTTCGACAATGCCTCCTGGGAGGAAGATGACGCCACAATGTAATCATCGTCAGCCAAGCAACAAGAGGCGATGCTACAGGACCTTGGCAAGGCTTTCGCCCGAGCTTGTGCCGAGGTGTTGAAAAAGGCAGACCATGGGGAAGCAACAGCAAGAGGTTCTTCAATGACATCTTCAAAATGGAGATGATCATCGCTGGCCTTGGTGTAACACACAAACCATTACACTTAAAACAACATGCTGAGAAAGGAAGAACACAAGCTCAAATCTCCTAGCAAATGGTGAAACAAGCACTACTAAAAAGTCACACACACACATGCACATGCACACACAAGCGCACGCACACGCACACACACACACACACGCGCACACACTGTCGCCACGGTGGTCTATCACATTCTTCGCCGCTGTTGCTCCACGGTCCACAACCATCCCCGCTTTCGGGTGGCTTCTTCTTCTGCAGAGGTGGCAGCGGCAGAGCACTGCCACCTTCGGCATCGTCGTTGTTGCTCCATGGTCCAAGAACAAATCTGCTGGTATCCAGCTCGTCGTCCTCCTTGTCGCGACAAAAAAAGGTGGAGGACACCCTAGCAAACGGTGACCATCACCGTGAGGGAGGCGCCGAACAACACCTGGTTTTTGGTCTCACGCGGCCATGATGACCATGGTGGGATGCTGGAGTCCTGTCCCAGCGGCTCCTGCCAGTTGCCGCCAAGGGCGTAGTTGCCCATAGGTCGACGAGACGCTGGCATCCTCCCACCGCTGCCGCAGCCAGTAACGGCATTCTGGCCATCAATTGATCAGACAGAGCAAACGGCCACGCAGATTGAGATTGTCACACAGATTGAGGTCCACGGTAATGTTGCAACTGCGAGTTTGATCAATATGTCAAGAACATAGTTTATATATATGAATAAGCTTACCATTTCTGAAACTCTGAAAAAAAAATCTTTGTACAATTATATATACTTTTTTATTTTACAGAAAAGTGAGGAGCAAAACTGGACGAAGCAATGCGACATAGTGTTACCCATTCCACATTCACCACATAGTGTTTCAAACACACTACCAGAAAACGGAGATTTCATGAGGGGAACATTTTTTCCGTGAGAGTGCAAAGCACGCTCTCAAGAAAATAATCTTTTTCATGAGGCTGACGTAAATCTCATAGCGAAAACTCATTTTCATTAGAGTGCTACACATACCGTCATGAAATCAGTTGTTTTTCATGAGAGTGCTCCACGCAACACCATGATAATGACTATCCCGCCACAAAATTGTCAATTTTCATGAGAGTGATCATTTTCATGAGAGTCAACTTGCACCGCCACGAAATATGGTTTGCTGATTTTTAGTAGAAAAAATGAATTGCTGAAATACTGGAAAACCAAGAACATGAACAAAAGTTTTCTCCTTTGAATCTGCAGCGAATTTTTGTAACTAGTGTTTCTCCCTCGTGCTAACTTGTAAACATACCTAATTTAGTTCAAGAGAGTGCCCGAAGCGTATAAAACATTCCACGTTGCAACATTTATTTAGGAAATTAAGAGTACCATGGTTCCATTTTAGCATGCATAGTTATTAGTTTATTACTACTATTTCAGTCCTGCTGGTTCGCATTCTAGGGAATCATATTGAAAATTGTATCATTTAATATAGTATAATTCCTGAAATATCAAGGTCAATGTAGTACCGGAGGAAATATGCTAAATATATGCTAAAAGAATTTTGTGTTGAGATATCTGACAAATTCCTTCCCAAAGAATTCAATAGGAGATTCTTGCAGCCTTCTTCTCTGGTGAGCTATGAGCTATCCTTTTTCTCTGATGAGGGCCAACTCCGACGGACTTGGTTCTGGTAAGGGGCGTTAGGGTTTCAGGGTACGACGAGAGGTTGGGGGATTTTGTGCCTTTCCGGCTATAAAGTGATGCTAGGGGAGGCTGTCGGCCTAGCTGTGGAGTGGCAGGTGACGGAAGAGATGACTATGCTGCCGCCTGTTGAAGATGTGGTGGAAGACAGTTGGGCGAAGCCGGTGCCAGGGCCATCGTTTTTCGAGTGGTTAGGGTTTGCGGTGGTGGTGGTGACGGCAGCAGCGTTTCTAGGGGCGAATAGGGAGGTAGAGAGGCGGTGGAGAGCAGGATGAGACGACGACTTCTCGTCGGATTAGCTTGGGACTGGTTGCGGGGCAGGGGCTTCGGCGGCTTGGCGCTGCCGAGGCCGGAGGCAGAGGAGGCCAAGGGCACAACAAACGGAGAAAGAAGTGGCAACAGTTGACTGGGTGTCTCTGTGGCCACAGGAAGAAAAAGGGAAAAGGTAAGGTTGGAGAAGGAGATCTGGACCGCAAATTTCATTTCGAATGGTTAAAATTCCAACAGATCTTTTTCCAACAAAAATCCATCATAAGACATCTAAACGGTCGATTTTTTAAGGTCAAATGTTGGATGTGCATACACCACACAAAGCACATGCTAACCACTAAATGCACCACAACGTGTTATGTAACCACATTTAATTTCACATTTTTTTAGTTAAGATTAGAATATATTTTTAATTGTCACAGAATAATTGGAAAGGTAATAGCATGCATCATTAAAGAAGAAATATATATAGAAAACAAAATAATACAATTTACCCAAGTCATCATGTGCTTTAGCTACCAGTCCTGTTGTGTGGCTAGCCAGAGTGCACAGTCGAGCGCACTTGCTCCCGCACAAGTGTGCTCGATATATTGATTTGTCATCAACAATACCGAACGAGGCGAAAACCCTGTCGTCCAGTTAATTCTGGAAACCGGACTAAAACCAAAACAGCAGCCTCAACATAAGGGCAACATTATGGCCTGTCCACAAATACAACAAAAACAGAGAAAAAGAAAAACTACAACACCAAGGGACTGGGACTCTTCGACAATGCCTCCAGGGAGGAAGATGACGCCGCAATGTAATCATCGTCAGCCAAGCAACAAGAGGTGATGGTACAGGACCTTGGCAAGGCTTTCGCCCGAGCTTGTACCGAGGTGTTGAAAAAGGCTGACCATGGGGAAGCAACAGCAAGAGGTTCTTCAATGACGTCTTCAAAAAGGAGATGATCGTCGCTGGCCTTGGTGTAACACACAAACCATTAGACTTAAAACAACAGGCTGAGAAAGGAAGAACACAAGCTCAAATTTCCTAGCAAATGGTGCAACAAGCACTACTAAAAAGTCACGCACACACACACGCACACGCACATGAACACACACGCGCACGCGAAAGCACACGCAGACTCACGCGCGCGCACACACCATCGCCACGAAGGTCTGTCACCTTCTTCGCCGCTGTTGCTCCGCGGTCCACGGCCATCCGCGCTTTCGGGTGGCTTCTTCTTCTACAGCGGTGGCAGCGGCAGAGCACTGCCAACTTCGGCATCGTCGTTGTTGCTCCATGGCCCAAGAACAAACCTGCTAGTATCCTGCTCGCCGTCCTCCTTGTCGCGACAGGAAAAGGCGGTGGACACCCTAGCAAACGGTGACCATCACCGTGAGGGAGGCGCCGAACAACACCTGGTTTCTGGTCCCACGCGGCCATGATGACCATGGTGGGATGCCGGAGTCCTGTCCCAGTGGCTCCTGCCAGTTGCCCGCCAAGGTCGCAGTTACCCACAGGTCGACGAGACGCTGGCATCCTCCCACCGCAGCCGCAGCCAGCAACGGCATTCTGGCCATCAATTGATCAGACAGAGCAAACGGCCACGCAGATTGAGATTGTCACACAGATTGAGGTCCACGGTAATGTTGCAACTGCGAGTTTGATCAATCAATCAAGAACATAGTTTATATATATGAATAAGCTTACCATTTCAGAAACTCTGAACAAAAATCTTTGTACAATTATATATACTTTTTTTACAGAGAAGTGAGGAGCAAAACTGGACAGAGCAATGCGACATAGTGTTACCCATTCCACATTCACTTTCAAACACACTACCAGAAAACGGAGATTTCATGAGGGGAACAGTTTTTCCGTGAGAGTGCAAAGCACGCTCTCAAGAAAATAATCTTTTTCATGAGGTTGATGTAAATCCCATAGCGAAAACTCATTTTCATTAGAGTGCTACACATACCGTCATGAAATCAGTTGTTTTTCATGAGAGTACTCCTTGCACCGCCATGAAAATGACTATCCCACCACAAAATTGTCTATTTTCATGAGAGTGATCATTTTCATGAGAGTCAACTTGCACCGCCGCGAAATATGGTTTGCTGATTTTTAGTAGAAAATTAATTGCTTGAATACTGGAAAACCAAGGACATGAACAAAAAGTTTTCTCCTTTGAATCTGCAGCGAATTTTTGTAACTAGTCTTTCTCCCTCGTGCTAACTTGTAAACATACCTAATTTAGTTTAAGAGAGTGCCCAAAGCGTATAAAAAATTCCACGTTGCAACATTTATTTAGGAAATTAAGAGTACCATGGTTCCATTTTAGCATGCATAGTTATTAGTTTATTACTACTATTTCAGTCCTGATGGTTCGCATCCTAGGGAATCATATTGAAAATTGTGTCATTTAATATAGTATAATTCCTGAAATATCAAGGTCAATGTAGTACCAGAGGAAATATGCTAAATATATGCTAAAAGAATTTTGTGTTGAGATATCTGACAAATTCCTTCACAAAGAATTCAATAGGAGATTCTTGCAGCCTTCTTCTCTGGTGAGCTATGAGCTATCCTTTTTCTCTGATGACGGCCAACTCCGGCGGACTTGGTTCTGGTAAGGGGCGTTAGGGTTTCGGGGTACGACGATAGGTTGGGGGATCTTGTGCCTTTCTGGCTATAAAGTGATGCTAGGGGAGGCTGTCGGCCTAGCTGTGGAGTGGCAGGTGACGGAAGAGATGACTATGCTGCCGCCTGTTGCAGATGTGGTGGAAGGCAGTTGGGCGAAGCCGGTGCCACGGCCATCGTTTTTTGAGTGGTTAGGGTTTGCGGTGGTGGTGGTGACGGCAGCGGTGTTTCTATGGGCGAATAGGGGGGTAGAGAGGCGGTGGAGAGCCGGATGAGACGACATAGCTTGGGAGTGGTTGCAGGGCAGAGGCTTCGGTGGCTTGGCACTGCCGAGGCCGGAGACAGAGGAGGCCAAGGTCACAACAAATGGAGAAAGAAGTGGCAACAGTTGACTGGGTGTCTCTGTGGCCACAGGAAGAAAAAGGGAAAAGGTAAGGTTGGAGAAGGAGATCTGGACCGCAAATTTGATTTCCAATGGTTAAAATTCCAACAGATCTTTTTCCAACAAAAATCCATCATAAGACATCTAAACGGTCGATTTTTTAAGGTCAAATGTTGGATGTGCATACACCACACAAAGCACCTGCTAACCACTAAATGCACCACAACGTGTTATGTAACCACATTTAATTTCACATTTTTTAGTTAAGATTAGAATATATTTTTAATTGTCACAAAATAATTGGAAAGGTAATAGCATGCATCATTAAAGAAGAAATATATATAGAAAACAAAATAATACAATTTACCCAAGTCATCATGTGCTTTAGCTACCAGTCCTGTTGTGTGGCTAGCCAGAGTGCACAGTCGAGCGCACTTGCGCCCGCACAAGTGTGCTCGATATATTGATTTGTCATCAACAATACCGAACGAGGCGAAAACCCTGTCGTCCAGTTAATTCTGGAAACCGGACTAAAACCAAAACAGCAGCCTCAACATAAGGGCAACATTATGGCCTGTCCACAAATACAACAAAAACAGAGAAAAAGAAAAACTACAACACCAAGGGACTGTGACTCTTCGACAATGCCTCCAGGGAGGAAGATGACGCCGCAATGTAATCATCGTCAGCCAAGCAACAAGAGGTGATGGTACAGGACCTTGGCAAGGCTTTCGCCCGAGCTTGTACCGAGGTGTTGAAAAAGGCTGACCATGGGGAAGCAACAGCAAGAGGTTCTTCAATGACGTCTTCAAAAAGGAGATGATCGTCGCTGGCCTAGGTGTAACACACAAACCATTAGACTTAAAACAACAGGCTGAGAAAGGAAGAACACAAGCTCAAATTTCCTAGCAAATGGTGCAACAAGCACTACTAAAAAGTCACGCACACACACACGCACACGCACATGAACACACACACGCACGCGAAAGCACACGCAGACTCACGCGCGCGCACACACCATCGCCACGAAGGTCTGTCACCTTCTTCGCCGCTGTTGCTCCGCGGTCCACGGCCATCCGCGCTTTCGGGTGGCTTCTTCTTCTGCAGCGGTGGCAGCGGCAGAGCACTGCCAACTTCGGCATCGTCGTTGTTGCTCCATGGCCCAAGAACAAACCTGCTAGTATCCTGCTCGTCGTCCTCCTTGTCGCGACAGGAAAAGGCGGTGGACACCCTAGCAAACGGTGACCATCACCGTGAGGGAGGCGCCGAACAACACCTGGTTTTTGGTCCCATGCGGCCATGATGACCATGGTGGGATGCCGGAGTCCTGTCCCAGTGGCTCCTGCCAGTTGCCCGCCAAGGTCGCAGTTACCCACAGGTCGACGAGACGCTGGCATCCTCCCACCGCAGCCGCAGCCAGCAACGGCATTCTGGCCATCAATTGATCAGACAGAGCAAACGGCCACGCAGATTGAGATTGTCACACAGATTGAGGTCCACGGTAATGTTGCAACTGCGAGTTTGATCAATCAATCAAGAACATAGTTTATATATATGAATAAGCTTACCATTTCAGAAACTCTGAACAAAAATCTTTGTACAATTATATATACTTTTTTTACAGAGAAGTGAGGAGCAAAACTGGACAGAGCAATGCGACATAGTGTTACCCATTCCACATTCACTTTCAAACACACTACCAGAAAACGGAGATTTCATGAGGGGAACAATTTTTCCGTGAGAGTGCAAAGCACGCTCTCAAGAAAATAATCTTTTTCATGAGGTTGATGTAAATCCCATAGCGAAAACTCATTTTCATTAGAGTGCTACACATACCGTCATGAAATCAGTTGTTTTTCATGAGAGTGCTCCTTGCACCGCCATGAAAATGACTATCCCACCACAAAATTGTCTATTTTCATGAGAGTGATCATTTTCATGAGAGTCAACTTGCACCGCCACGAAATATGGTTTGCTGATTTTTAGTAGAAAATTAATTGCTTGAATACTGGAAAACCAAGAACATGAACAAAAAGTTTTCTCCTTTGAATCTGCAGCGAATTTTTGTAACTAGTCTTTCTCCCTCGTGCTAACTTGTAAACATACCTAATTTAGTTTAAGAGAGTGCCCAAAGCGTATAAAAAATTCCACGTTGCAACATTTATTTAGGAAATTAAGAGTACCATGGTTCCATTTTAGCATGCATAGTTATTAGTTTATTACTACTATTTCAGTCCTGATGGTTCGCATCCTAGGGAATCATATTGAAAATTGTATCATTTAATATAGTATAATTCCTGAAATATCAAAGTCAATGTAGTACCAGAGGAAATATGCTAAATATCTGCTAAAAGAATTTTGTGTTGAGATATCTGACAAATTCCTTCGCAAAGAATTCAATAGGAGATTCTCGCAACGTTCTTCTCTGGTGAGCTATGAGCTATCCTTTTTCTCTGATGAGGGCCAACTCCGGCGGACTTGGTTCTGGTAAGGGGCGTTAGGGTTTCGGGGTACGACGATAGGTTGGGGGATCTTGTGCCTTTCTGGCTATAAAGTGATGCTAGGGGAGGCTGTCGGCCTAGCTGTGGAGTGGCAGGTGACGGAAGAGATGACTATGCTGCCGCCTGTTGCAGATGTGGTGGAAGGCAGTTGGGCGAAGCCGGTGCCAGGGCCATCGTTTTTTGAGTGGTTAGGGTTTGCGGTGGTGGTGGTGACGGCAGCAGTGTTTCTATGGGCGAATAGGGGGGTAGAGAGGCGGTGGAGAGCCGGATGAGACGACATAGCTTGGGAGTGGTTGCAGGGCAGAGGCTTCGGCGGCTTGGCACTGCCGAGGCCGGAGGCAGAGGAGGCCAAGGTCACAACAAATGGTGAAAGAAGTGGCAACAGTTGACTGGGTGTCTCTGTGGCCACAGGAAGAAAAAGGGAAAAGGTATCCAATGGTTAAAATTCCAACCGATCTTTTTCCAACAAAAATCCATCATAAGACATCTAAACGGTTGATTTTTTAAGGTCAAATGTTGGATGTGCATACACCACACAAAGCACATGCTAACCACTAAATGCACCACAACGTGTTATGTAA
The DNA here is from genome assembly GCF_019320115.1 of Miscanthus floridulus. NCBI lineage: Eukaryota > Viridiplantae > Streptophyta > Magnoliopsida > Poales > Poaceae > Miscanthus > Miscanthus floridulus. The sequence continues at coordinate 133,861,569 of NC_089589.1, forward strand.
CCACATTTAATTTCACATTTTTTTAGTTAAGAATAGAATATATTTTTAATTGTCACAAAATAATTGGAAAGGTAATAGCATGCATCATTAAAGAAGAAATATATATAGAAAACAAAATAATACAATTTACCCAAGTCATCATGTGCTTTAGCTACCAGTCCTGTTGTGTGGCTAGCCAGAGTGCACAGTCGAGCGCACTTGCGCCCGCACAAGTGTGCTCGATATATTGATTTGTCATCAACAATACCGAACGAGGCGAAAACCCTGTCGTCCAGTTAATTCTGGAAACCGGACTAAAACCAAAACAGCAGCCTCAACATAAGGGCAACATTATGGCCTGTCCACAAATACAACAAAAACAGAGAAAAAGAAAAACTACAACACCAAGGGACTGGGACTCTTCGACAATGCCTCCAGGTTCTTCAATGATGTCTTCAAAAAGGAGATGGTCATCACTGGCCTTGGTGTAACAGACAAACCATTTGACAAAAAACAACATGCTGACAAAGGAACAACACAAGCTCAAATCTCCTTGCAAATGGTGCAACAAGCACTACTTAAAAGTCACACACACATGCACACGCATGCACATGCACAAGCACACGCACACACACGCGCGCACACACCGCCGCCATGGAGGTCTGTCACCTTCTTCACCGCTGTTGCTCCACGGTCCACGGCCATCCCCGCTTTCGGGTGGCTTCAGCTCGTGCAGCGGTGGTGGTGGCAGAGCACTGCCACCTTCGGCATCGTCGTTGTTCCTCCACGGTCCAAGAACAAACCTGCTGGTATCCTGCTCGTCGTCCTCCTTGTCGAGACAGAAAAAGGCGGTGGACACCCTAGCAAACGATGACCATCAGCGCGAGGGAGGCGCCAAACAACACCTGGCTTTTGGTCTCACGCGGATTTGATGACCATGGTGGGATGCTAGAGTCCTGTCCCAGCGGCTCCTGCCAGTTGCCCGCCAAGGGGTGCAGTTGCCCACAGTTCGACGAGACGCTGGCATCCTTCCACCGCAGCCGCAGCCAGTAAGATCATTCTGGCAATCAATTGATCTGGCTGAGCAAACGGCCACACATATTGAGATTGTCACACAGATTGAGGTCCACGGTAATCTTGCAACTGCGAGTTTGATCAATCAATCAAGAACACAGTTTATATATATGAATAAGCTTACCATTTCTGAAACTCTGAACACAAATCTTTGTACAATTATATATACTTTTTTATTTTATAGAAAAGTGAGGAGCAAAACTGGATGAAGCAATGCAATATAGTGTTACCCATTCCACATTCACCCCATAGTGTTTCAAACACACTACCAGAAAATGGAGATTTCAGGAGGGGCACAATTTTTCCGTGAGAGTGCAAAGCACACTCTCAAGAAAATAATCTTTTTCATGAGGCTGATGTAAATCCCACAGCGAAAACTCATTTTCATTAGAGTGCTCCACATACCGTCATGAAATCAGTTGTTTTTCATGAGAGTGCTCCACGCACCGCCATGAAAATGACTATCCCACCACAAAATTGTCTATTTTCATCAGAGTCAACTTGCACCGCCACGAAATATGGTTTGCTGGTTTTTAGTAGAAAAATAAATTGCTTAAATACTGGAAAACCAAGAACATGAACAAAAGTTTTCTCCTTTTAATCTGCAGCGAATTTTTGTAACTAGTCTTTCTCCCTCGTGCTAACTTGTAAACATACCTAATTTAGTTTAAGAGAGTGCCCAAAGCGTATAAAAACATTCCACGTTGAACATTTATTTAGGAAATTAAGAGTACCATGGTTCCATTTTAGCATGCATAGTTACTAGTTTATTACTACTATTTCAGTCCTGATGGTTCGCATTCTAGGGAATCATATTGAAAATTGTATCATTTAATATAGTATAATTCCTGAAATATCAAGGTCAATGTAGTACCGGAGGAAATATGCTAAATATCTGCTAAAAGAATTTTGTGGGGAGAAATCTGACAAATTCCTTCCCAAATAATTCAATAGGAGATTCTTGCAGCCTTCTTCTCTGGTGACCTATGAGCTATCCTTTTTCTCCGATGAGGGCCAACTCCGGCGGACTTGGTTCTGGTTAGGGGCGTTAGGGTTTCGGGGTACGACGAGAGGTTGGGGGATTTTGTGCCTTTCCGGCTATAAAGTGATGCTAGGGGAGGCTGTCGGCCTAGCTGTGGAGTGGCAGGTGACGGAAGAGATGACTATGCTGCCGCCTGTTGAAGATGTGGTGGAAGACAGTTGGGCGAAGCCGGTGCCAGGGCCATCGTTTTTCGAGTGGTTAGGGTTTGCGGTGGTGGTGGTGACGGCAGCAGCGTTTCTAGGGGCGAATAGGGAGGTAGAGAGGCGGTGGAGAGCAGGATGAGACGACGACTTCTCGTCGGATTAGCTTGGGACTGGTTGCGGGGCAGGGGCTTCGGCGGCTTGGCGCTGCCGAGGCCGGAGGCAGAGGAGGCCAAGGGCACAACAAACGGAGAAAGAAGTGGCAACAGTTGACTGGGTGTCTCTGTGGCCACAGGAAGAAAAAGGGAAAAGGTAAGGTTGGAGAAGGAGATCTGGACCGCAAATTTCATTTCGAATGGTTAAAATTCCAACAGATCTTTTTCCAACAAAAATCCATCATAAGACATCTAAACGGTCGATTTTTTAAGGTCAAATGTTGGATGTGCATACACCACACAAAGCACATGCTAACCACTAAATGCACCACAACGTGTTATGTAACCACATTTAATTTCACATTTTTTTAGTTAAGATTAGAATATATTTTTAATTGTCACAGAATAATTGGAAAGGTAATAGCATGCATCATTAAAGAAGAAATATATATAGAAAACAAAATAATACAATTTACCCAAGTCATCATGTGCTTTAGCTACCAGTCCTGTTGTGTGGCTAGCCAGAGTGCACAGTCGAGCGCACTTGCTCCCGCACAAGTGTGCTCGATATATTGATTTGTCATCAACAATACCGAACGAGGCGAAAACCCTGTCGTCCAGTTAATTCTGGAAACCGGACTAAAACCAAAACAGCAGCCTCAACATAAGGGCAACATTATGGCCTGTCCACAAATACAACAAAAACAGAGAAAAAGAAAAACTACAACACCAAGGGACTGGGACTCTTCGACAATGCCTCCAGGGAGGAAGATGACGCCGCAATGTAATCATCGTCAGCCAAGCAACAAGAGGTGATGGTACAGGACCTTGGCAAGGCTTTCGCCCGAGCTTGTACCGAGGTGTTGAAAAAGGCTGACCATGGGGAAGCAACAGCAAGAGGTTCTTCAATGACGTCTTCAAAAAGGAGATGATCGTCGCTGGCCTTGGTGTAACACACAAACCATTAGACTTAAAACAACAGGCTGAGAAAGGAAGAACACAAGCTCAAATTTCCTAGCAAATGGTGCAACAAGCACTACTAAAAAGTCACGCACACACACACGCACACGCACATGAACACACGCGCACGCGAAAGCACACGCAGACTCACGCGCGCGCACACACCATCGCCACGAAGGTCTGTCACCTTCTTCGCCGCTGTTGCTCCGCGGTCCACGGCCATCCGCGCTTTCGGGTGGCTTCTTCTTCTACAGCGGTGGCAGCGGCAGAGCACTGCCAACTTCGGCATCGTCGTTGTTGCTCCATGGCCCAAGAACAAACCTGCTAGTATCCTGCTCGCCGTCCTCCTTGTCGCGACAGGAAAAGGCGGTGGACACCCTAGCAAACGGTGACCATCACCGTGAGGGAGGCGCCGAACAACACCTGGTTTCTGGTCCCACGCGGCCATGATGACCATGGTGGGATGCCGGAGTCCTGTCCCAGTGGCTCCTGCCAGTTGCCCGCCAAGGTCGCAGTTACCCACAGGTCGACGAGACGCTGGCATCCTCCCACCGCAGCCGCAGCCAGCAACGGCATTCTGGCCATCAATTGATCAGACAGAGCAAACGGCCACGCAGATTGAGATTGTCACACAGATTGAGGTCCACGGTAATGTTGCAACTGCGAGTTTGATCAATCAATCAAGAACATAGTTTATATATATGAATAAGCTTACCATTTCAGAAACTCTGAACAAAAATCTTTGTACAATTATATATACTTTTTTTACAGAGAAGTGAGGAGCAAAACTGGACAGAGCAATGCGACATAGTGTTACCCATTCCACATTCACTTTCAAACACACTACCAGAAAACGGAGATTTCATGAGGGGAACAGTTTTTCCGTGAGAGTGCAAAGCACGCTCTCAAGAAAATAATCTTTTTCATGAGGTTGATGTAAATCCCATAGCGAAAACTCATTTTCATTAGAGTGCTACACATACCGTCATGAAATCAGTTGTTTTTCATGAGAGTACTCCTTGCACCGCCATGAAAATGACTATCCCACCACAAAATTGTCTATTTTCATGAGAGTGATCATTTTCATGAGAGTCAACTTGCACCGCCGCGAAATATGGTTTGCTGATTTTTAGTAGAAAATTAATTGCTTGAATACTGGAAAACCAAGGACATGAACAAAAAGTTTTCTCCTTTGAATCTGCAGCGAATTTTTGTAACTAGTCTTTCTCCCTCGTGCTAACTTGTAAACATACCTAATTTAGTTTAAGAGAGTGCCCAAAGCGTATAAAAAATTCCACGTTGCAACATTTATTTAGGAAATTAAGAGTACCATGGTTCCATTTTAGCATGCATAGTTATTAGTTTATTACTACTATTTCAGTCCTGATGGTTCGCATCCTAGGGAATCATATTGAAAATTGTGTCATTTAATATAGTATAATTCCTGAAATATCAAGGTCAATGTAGTACCAGAGGAAATATGCTAAATATATGCTAAAAGAATTTTGTGTTGAGATATCTGACAAATTCCTTCACAAAGAATTCAATAGGAGATTCTTGCAGCCTTCTTCTCTGGTGAGCTATGAGCTATCCTTTTTCTCTGATGACGGCCAACTCCGGCGGACTTGGTTCTGGTAAGGGGCGTTAGGGTTTCGGGGTACGACGATAGGTTGGGGGATCTTGTGCCTTTCTGGCTATAAAGTGATGCTAGGGGAGGCTGTCGGCCTAGCTGTGGAGTGGCAGGTGACGGAAGAGATGACTATGCTGCCGCCTGTTGCAGATGTGGTGGAAGGCAGTTGGGCGAAGCCGGTGCCACGGCCATCGTTTTTTGAGTGGTTAGGGTTTGCGGTGGTGGTGGTGACGGCAGCGGTGTTTCTATGGGCGAATAGGGGGGTAGAGAGGCGGTGGAGAGCCGGATGAGACGACATAGCTTGGGAGTGGTTGCAGGGCAGAGGCTTCGGTGGCTTGGCACTGCCGAGGCCGGAGACAGAGGAGGCCAAGGTCACAACAAATGGAGAAAGAAGTGGCAACAGTTGACTGGGTGTCTCTGTGGCCACAGGAAGAAAAAGGGAAAAGGTAAGGTTGGAGAAGGAGATCTGGACCGCAAATTTGATTTCCAATGGTTAAAATTCCAACAGATCTTTTTCCAACAAAAATCCATCATAAGACATCTAAACGGTCGATTTTTTAAGGTCAAATGTTGGATGTGCATACACCACACAAAGCACCTGCTAACCACTAAATGCACCACAACGTGTTATGTAACCACATTTAATTTCACATTTTTTAGTTAAGATTAGAATATATTTTTAATTGTCACAAAATAATTGGAAAGGTAATAGCATGCATCATTAAAGAAGAAATATATATAGAAAACAAAATAATACAATTTACCCAAGTCATCATGTGCTTTAGCTACCAGTCCTGTTGTGTGGCTAGCCAGAGTGCACAGTCGAGCGCACTTGCGCCCGCACAAGTGTGCTCGATATATTGATTTGTCATCAACAATACCGAACGAGGCGAAAACCCTGTCGTCCAGTTAATTCTGGAAACCGGACTAAAACCAAAACAGCAGCCTCAACATAAGGGCAACATTATGGCCTGTCCACAAATACAACAAAAACAGAGAAAAAGAAAAACTACAACACCAAGGGACTGTGACTCTTCGACAATGCCTCCAGGGAGGAAGATGACGCCGCAATGTAATCATCGTCAGCCAAGCAACAAGAGGTGATGGTACAGGACCTTGGCAAGGCTTTCGCCCGAGCTTGTACCGAGGTGTTGAAAAAGGCTGACCATGGGGAAGCAACAGCAAGAGGTTCTTCAATGACGTCTTCAAAAAGGAGATGATCGTCGCTGGCCTAGGTGTAACACACAAACCATTAGACTTAAAACAACAGGCTGAGAAAGGAAGAACACAAGCTCAAATTTCCTAGCAAATGGTGCAACAAGCACTACTAAAAAGTCACGCACACACACACGCACACGCACATGAACACACACACGCACGCGAAAGCACACGCAGACTCACGCGCGCGCACACACCATCGCCACGAAGGTCTGTCACCTTCTTCGCCGCTGTTGCTCCGCGGTCCACGGCCATCCGCGCTTTCGGGTGGCTTCTTCTTCTGCAGCGGTGGCAGCGGCAGAGCACTGCCAACTTCGGCATCGTCGTTGTTGCTCCATGGCCCAAGAACAAACCTGCTAGTATCCTGCTCGTCGTCCTCCTTGTCGCGACAGGAAAAGGCGGTGGACACCCTAGCAAACGGTGACCATCACCGTGAGGGAGGCGCCGAACAACACCTGGTTTTTGGTCCCATGCGGCCATGATGACCATGGTGGGATGCCGGAGTCCTGTCCCAGTGGCTCCTGCCAGTTGCCCGCCAAGGTCGCAGTTACCCACAGGTCGACGAGACGCTGGCATCCTCCCACCGCAGCCGCAGCCAGCAACGGCATTCTGGCCATCAATTGATCAGACAGAGCAAACGGCCACGCAGATTGAGATTGTCACACAGATTGAGGTCCACGGTAATGTTGCAACTGCGAGTTTGATCAATCAATCAAGAACATAGTTTATATATATGAATAAGCTTACCATTTCAGAAACTCTGAACAAAAATCTTTGTACAATTATATATACTTTTTTTACAGAGAAGTGAGGAGCAAAACTGGACAGAGCAATGCGACATAGTGTTACCCATTCCACATTCACTTTCAAACACACTACCAGAAAACGGAGATTTCATGAGGGGAACAATTTTTCCGTGAGAGTGCAAAGCACGCTCTCAAGAAAATAATCTTTTTCATGAGGTTGATGTAAATCCCATAGCGAAAACTCATTTTCATTAGAGTGCTACACATACCGTCATGAAATCAGTTGTTTTTCATGAGAGTGCTCCTTGCACCGCCATGAAAATGACTATCCCACCACAAAATTGTCTATTTTCATGAGAGTGATCATTTTCATGAGAGTCAACTTGCACCGCCACGAAATATGGTTTGCTGATTTTTAGTAGAAAATTAATTGCTTGAATACTGGAAAACCAAGAACATGAACAAAAAGTTTTCTCCTTTGAATCTGCAGCGAATTTTTGTAACTAGTCTTTCTCCCTCGTGCTAACTTGTAAACATACCTAATTTAGTTTAAGAGAGTGCCCAAAGCGTATAAAAAATTCCACGTTGCAACATTTATTTAGGAAATTAAGAGTACCATGGTTCCATTTTAGCATGCATAGTTATTAGTTTATTACTACTATTTCAGTCCTGATGGTTCGCATCCTAGGGAATCATATTGAAAATTGTATCATTTAATATAGTATAATTCCTGAAATATCAAAGTCAATGTAGTACCAGAGGAAATATGCTAAATATCTGCTAAAAGAATTTTGTGTTGAGATATCTGACAAATTCCTTCGCAAAGAATTCAATAGGAGATTCTCGCAACGTTCTTCTCTGGTGAGCTATGAGCTATCCTTTTTCTCTGATGAGGGCCAACTCCGGCGGACTTGGTTCTGGTAAGGGGCGTTAGGGTTTCGGGGTACGACGATAGGTTGGGGGATCTTGTGCCTTTCTGGCTATAAAGTGATGCTAGGGGAGGCTGTCGGCCTAGCTGTGGAGTGGCAGGTGACGGAAGAGATGACTATGCTGCCGCCTGTTGCAGATGTGGTGGAAGGCAGTTGGGCGAAGCCGGTGCCAGGGCCATCGTTTTTTGAGTGGTTAGGGTTTGCGGTGGTGGTGGTGACGGCAGCAGTGTTTCTATGGGCGAATAGGGGGGTAGAGAGGCGGTGGAGAGCCGGATGAGACGACATAGCTTGGGAGTGGTTGCAGGGCAGAGGCTTCGGCGGCTTGGCACTGCCGAGGCCGGAGGCAGAGGAGGCCAAGGTCACAACAAATGGTGAAAGAAGTGGCAACAGTTGACTGGGTGTCTCTGTGGCCACAGGAAGAAAAAGGGAAAAGGTATCCAATGGTTAAAATTCCAACCGATCTTTTTCCAACAAAAATCCATCATAAGACATCTAAACGGTTGATTTTTTAAGGTCAAATGTTGGATGTGCATACACCACACAAAGCACATGCTAACCACTAAATGCACCACAACGTGTTATGTAACCACATTTAATTTCACATTTTTTTAGTTAAGAATAGAATATATTTTTAATTGTCACAAAATAATTGGAAAGGTAATAGCATGCATCATTAAAGAAGAAATATATATAGAAAACAAAATAATACAATTTACCCAAGTCATCATGTGCTTTAGCTACCAGTCCTGTTGTGTGGCTAGCCAGAGTGCACAGTCGAGCGCACTTGCGCCCGCACAAGTGTGCTCGATATATTGATTTGTCATCAACAATACCGAACGAGGCGAAAACCCTGTCGTCCAGTTAATTCTGGAAACCGGACTAAAACCAAAACAGCAGCCTCAACATAAGGGCAACATTATGGCCTGTCCACAAATACAACAAAAACAGAGAAAAAGAAAAACTACAACACCAAGGGACTGGGACTCTTCGACAATGCCTCCAGGTTCTTCAATGATGTCTTCAAAAAGGAGATGGTCATCACTGGCCTTGGTGTAACAGACAAACCATTTGACAAAAAACAACATGCTGACAAAGGAACAACACAAGCTCAAATCTCCTTGCAAATGGTGCAACAAGCACTACTTAAAAGTCACACACACATGCACACGCATGCACATGCACAAGCACACGCACACACACGCGCGCACACACCGCCGCCATGGAGGTCTGTCACCTTCTTCACCGCTGTTGCTCCACGGTCCACGGCCATCCCCGCTTTCGGGTGGCTTCAGCTCGTGCAGCGGTGGTGGTGGCAGAGCACTGCCACCTTCGGCATCGTCGTTGTTCCTCCACGGTCCAAGAACAAACCTGCTGGTATCCTGCTCGTCGTCCTCCTTGTCGAGACAGAAAAAGGCGGTGGACACCCTAGCAAACGATGACCATCAGCGCGAGGGAGGCGCCAAACAACACCTGGCTTTTGGTCTCACGCGGATTTGATGACCATGGTGGGATGCTAGAGTCCTGTCCCAGCGGCTCCTGCCAGTTGCCCGCCAAGGGGTGCAGTTGCCCACAGTTCGACGAGACGCTGGCATCCTTCCACCGCAGCCGCAGCCAGTAAGATCATTCTGGCAATCAATTGATCTGGCTGAGCAAACGGCCACACATATTGAGATTGTCACACAGATTGAGGTCCACGGTAATCTTGCAACTGCGAGTTTGATCAATCAATCAAGAACACAGTTTATATATATGAATAAGCTTACCATTTCTGAAACTCTGAACACAAATCTTTGTACAATTATATATACTTTTTTATTTTATAGAAAAGTGAGGAGCAAAACTGGATGAAGCAATGCAATATAGTGTTACCCATTCCACATTCACCCCATAGTGTTTCAAACACACTACCAGAAAATGGAGATTTCAGGAGGGGCACAATTTTTCCGTGAGAGTGCAAAGCACACTCTCAAGAAAATAATCTTTTTCATGAGGCTGATGTAAATCCCACAGCGAAAACTCATTTTCATTAGAGTGCTCCACATACCGTCATGAAATCAGTTGTTTTTCATGAGAGTGCTCCACGCACCGCCATGAAAATGACTATCCCACCACAAAATTGTCTATTTTCATCAGAGTCAACTTGCACCGCCACGAAATATGGTTTGCTGGTTTTTAGTAGAAAAATAAATTGCTTAAATACTGGAAAACCAAGAACATGAACAAAAGTTTTCTCCTTTTAATCTGCAGCGAATTTTTGTAACTAGTCTTTCTCCCTCGTGCTAACTTGTAAACATACCTAATTTAGTTTAAGAGAGTGCCCAAAGCGTATAAAAACATTCCACGTTGAACATTTATTTAGGAAATTAAGAGTACCATGGTTCCATTTTAGCATGCATAGTTACTAGTTTATTACTACTATTTCAGTCCTGATGGTTCGCATTCTAGGGAATCATATTGAAAATTGTATCATTTAATATAGTATAATTCCTGAAATATCAAGGTCAATGTAGTACCGGAGGAAATATGCTAAATATCTGCTAAAAGAATTTTGTGGGGAGAAATCTGACAAATTCCTTCCCAAATAATTCAATAGGAGATTCTTGCAGCCTTCTTCTCTGGTGACCTATGAGCTATCCTTTTTCTCCGATGAGGGCCAACTCCGGCGGACTTGGTTCTGGTTAGGGGCGTTAGGGTTTCGGGGTACGACGAGAGGTTGGGGGATTTTGTGCCTTTCTGGCTATGAAGTGATGCTAGGGGAGTCTGTTGGCCTAGCTGTGGCGTGGCAGATGACGGAAGAGACAACTATGCTGCTGCCTGCTATAGATGTGGTGAAAGGCAGTTGGTCGAAGCCGGTGCCGGGGCCATCATTTTTCGAGTGGTTAGGGTTTGCTGTGGTGGTGGTGGTGGCGGCAGCAGCGCTTCTAGGGGAGAATAGGGAGGTAGAGAGGCGGTGGAGCGGAGGATGAGACGATGACTTCTCGTCGGATTAGCTTGGGAGTGGTTGCGGGGCAGGGGCTTCGGCGGCTTGGCGCCGCCGAGGCCGGAGGCAGAGGAGGCCGAGGGCACAACAAACGGAGAAAGAAGTGGCAACTGCGGACTTGGTGGCTCTGTGGCCACAGGAAGAAAAAGGAAAAAAGGTAAGGTTGGAGAAGGAGATCTGGACCGCAAATTTCATTTCCAATGGTTAAAAATCCATCAGATCTTTTTCCAACAAAAATGCATCATAAGACATCTAAACGGTCAAATTTTTAAAGTAAAATGTTGGATATGCATACACCACACAAAGCACATGCTAACCACTAAATGCACCACAACGTGTTATGTAACCACATTTAATTTCACGTTTTTATAGTTAAGTTTAGAATATATTTTTAATTGTCACAAAATAATTGGAAAAGTAATAATATGCATCATTAAAGGAAAAACTTATATAGAAAACAAAATAATACAATTTACCCAAATCATCGTGAGCTTTAGCTACCTGTCCTGTTGTGTGGCTATCCAGAGTGCACAGTCGAGCGCACTTGCGCCCGCACAAGTGCGCTTGATATATTGATTTGTTATCAACAACTTTGTTTTTACGGAACGAGGTGAAAACCCAGTCATCCAGTTAATTCTGGAAACCGGACTAAACCAAAATAGCAGCCTCAACATAAGAGCAACATTGTGACCTGTCCACAAATACAACAAAAACAGAGAAAAAGAAAAACTGGAACACCAAGGGACTGGGACTCTTCGACAATGCCTCCAGAGAGGAAGATGATGCCGCAACATAATCATCGTCAGCCAAGCAACAAGAGTCGCTGCTACAGGACCTTGGCAAGGATTTTGCCCGAGCCTTGGGCCGAGGGGTTGAAACAGGCTGGCCATTGTGAAGCCGCAGCAAGAGGTTCTTCAATAACGTCTTGAAAAAGGAGATGATCCTCGCCGGCCTTTGTGTAACAGACAAACCATTTGCCATAAAACAACATGCTGAGAAAGGAACAACACAAGCTCAAATCTCCTTGCAAATGTTGCAACAACACTACTAAAAAGTCACACACACACACATGCACACACACGCGCGCGCGCGCACACACACACACACACGCACGCACACGCGTGCGTGCCCGGCCATGGAGGTCTGTCACCTTCTTTGCCGCTGTTGCTCCGTCATCCACGACCATCCTCGCTTTCGGGTGGCTGCTGCTCCTGCAACGGTGGCGGCGGCAGATCACTGACACCTTTGATATCGTCGTTGCAGCTCCACGGTCCAAGAGCAAACCTTCTGGTATCCTGCTCGTCGTCCTCCTTGTCGCGGTAGAAAAGGCGGTGGACACCCCAGCAAACGATGACCATCACCGTGAGGGTGGCGCCGAACAACACCTGGTTTTTGGTCTCACGCGGAAATGATGACCACAGTGGGATGCCGGAGTCCTGTCCCAGCGGCTCTTGCCAGTTGCCCGTCAAGGGTGCAGTTGCCCATAGGTCGACGAGACGCTGGCGTCCTCCCACCGCAGCCGCAGCCAGTAAGGGCATTCTGGCCATCAATTGATCAGACAGAGAAAGTGGCCACGCAGATTGAGATTGTCACACAGATTGAGGTCCACGATAATCTTACAACTTCGAGTTTGATCAATCAATCAGGAACATAGTCTATATATATGAATAATCTTACCATTTCTGAAACTCTGAACAAAAATCTTTGTACGATTATATATACTTTTTTATTTTATAGAAAAGGGAGGAACAAAATCAGATGAAGCAATGCGATTTAGTGTTACCCATTACACATTCACCACCTAGTGCGCGAAACACACTACCAAAAAACAGAGATTTCATGAGGTGAACAAATTTTCTGTGACAGTACAAAGCACACACTCATGAAAATAATGTTTTTCATGAGGGTGACGTAAATCCCATCGCGAAAACTCATTTTTATTAGAGTCCTCCACATACCGTCATGAAATCAGTTGTTTTTCGTGGGAGTGCTCCACGCACCGCGATGGAATTGACTATCCCGCCACGAAATTGTCTATTTTCATGAGAGTGATCATTTTCACTGGAGTCAACTTGCACCGCCACGAAATATGGTTTGCTGGTTTTTAGTAGAAAAATAAATTGCTTAAATACTGGAAAATCAAGAACATGAACAAAATTTTCTCCTTTTAATCTGCAGCGAATTTTGTAACTAGTCTTTCTCCCTCGTGCCAACTTGTAAACATACCTAAGCTTATTTAGTTTAAGAGAGTGCCCAAAGCGTATAAAAACATTCCATGTTGCAACATTTATTTAGGAAATTAAGAGTATCATGGTTCCATTTTAGCATGCATAGTTATTAGTTTATTACTACTATTTCTGTCCTGATGGTTCGCATTCTAGGAAATCATATTGGAAAATTGTAACATTTAATATAGTATAATTCCTGAAATATCAAGGTCAATGTAGTACTGGAAGAAATATGCTAAATATTTGCTAAAAATTTTTTTTGGGGAGAAATCTGATAAATTCCTTCCCAAAGAATTCAATAGGAGATTCTTGCAGCCTTCTTCTCGGGTGAGCTATGAGCCATCCATGTTCCCCGACGAGGGCCTACTCTGGCGGACTTGCCTCTGGTTAATTAGGGGAATTAGGGTTTTGGGGGTATGACGAGAGGTTGGGGATTTGGTGCCATCCCGGCTATTGAGCTAGTGTTGCTAGGGGAGGCTGCCATCCTAGCAGAGGCATGGCGGGTGGCTGAAGGGACTGCGATGCCACCTACCATGGCCTTGCTGCGGATGTGTTGGAAAGAAGTTGGGCGAAGCCGGCACCAGCGCCGAGGCTGCCTTGCCCTACCTGCCTCCCCCGGCCGGCCATTCAATAGCCCATCGGATTTGGGGAAGAAAGAGGGGGAGAGGCTCACTGGAACCCTAAGAAGCAGATCCGGGAGGAGGAGGAGGAGGAGGAGGAGGAGGAGGAGGAGGAGGCCGGCACTGGAACCTACGCGGGCACTTTGGGGCGTTGGTGCGGCCACCAGGGATGACCTCGCCAGAGTGGGGCGCGTGGGCGCGGCTACTGGGGAGATTTCGCCAGAGATGAGAGATAGATAGATAGATAGATAGATAGAGAGAGAGAGAGAGAGAGAGAGAGAGAGAGAGAGAGAGAGAGAGAGAGAGAGAGAGAGAGAGAGAGATAGAGAGAGAGAGAGGGCGTGCGGTGAGGAGGAGTCGTGGAGATAAGCGCGTGCGTGCCTCAGTGGGGTGCGCACTTCCGTTGTTTCATCGTGGGATTGGATCAGACGGCCTGTGCAGTGTGCACACCAAGAGACGCGAGCCTGCGTGCTTGGAAAGTAGCATTAGTGGTAAAAGTAAGTAATAATTAGGGAATTTGGTGTTTCTGTCCTTATTTTAGATTGCAATGGTGATTTTGTCCCTACTTTTAAACTTTGTGATTTTGCCCTCGTGATTTTGGAACGAAGCCTCTGTTTACCTCTATTTCTAACACTGTTAAGTGGATTAAATGGCAGGAAAAAAGAGAAAACAAAAGACACACACGCGAAAATACAAGATTACCCTCGCCTTTTCATTTCATCCTGGCTTCGCCCGTTCTCTTCACAATCGGTCACGGAAACACCCGGCGGGTTAGGGTTAGCAATGGTGAGTAATCAGCGGCGGACAAAGGCATGCGCTCAGGTGGGCCCCGGCGAGCTCGCGGCGGCACGCGGGCAGACCTGGATTGCGGGCGGCATTGCCTGGCGGGCTCAAGGCGGCACGCAGGGCACCCCCTCGTGGGCTCACGACGGCGCACGTGGCCCGCGGCATGCGCGGGCAGTGGGCTGTTCCCGGCATGCGCCTAGCGGTGGAAAGCAGCGCGCCAACGGTCCCCAGAGTGCCCATGATCAAGCCCGGCGTGCCCAGGCGCCCCCAGAGAGCTCGCGGTGGCACGTGGGTGGCTGTTGGCGTCCAGGGTTCGTCCAGATGATGCTGGACTGGGAGATCACTTCTCTGTTCCACTATTCCTTACCTCCTCTGTTCGTGGTGATTCCCTTGTATTGACCTACAGTACAAACACGCTGTTGCTACTGCTAATCGAGGGTAGAAACGTTCATATGAATACTAAGGCAATGGAAGTGGAATATTAATGGACCTTAGTTTTGTACTGTTGAACTGTTTCAGTTTGTAATGTTCATATTTATATGTGCATTGAATGGATTATTGGAACTCAGTTAATGTGACTTTTTAGATGAAAATTAGAGGTGTCGAATTTTGTTTGCTTTTACCCTAATTGAATTGTCCAATTCATACCAAAATTGCTTAAACCGATAATCCGAAAGTAGGGGTAAAAACGACAAAGAACAAAATAAAATAGCGGCAAAATCACATGCACAAATTTGTCCTTTTGTTCGAAACTTAACAACGTTAAGATGAGTACTTCATAGACCAGGGGCAAACTCTTCCTTCGTTTTGAAAATGCAGCGGTAAATCACAAAGTTAAAAAACAAGCGCAAAATCACCATTTCTCTACAAAACAGGAGTATAAATGCTTACGCCCCTATTAATCAAGATTTAAGTGTCTTTTTGGTGCGGCCTGCACCAAACTGTTGGCATGAGGAGCGTTCTAGCATGGAATGTATGACAGTCATAGAATGTTGCTAATAATAAAAGAAAGTAATAACTAAGTGCCTGTTTGGTGTGGTTCCAGCTCAAGGAGTGCTTCTGGCATGGAATAGGTTGTTCCGGCTCAAGGTGAGTGCTTCTGGCATGGAATCGGTGAGGAACGCTCCTAGCATGGAATGGGTGAGGTGGAGCCATTTTCTACAATGGCAGGCGGACCGGCTTAAGTGTTTGTTTGGTGCGGCCTGCACCAAACTATAGACCAGAGCAGCGTTCTAGCATGGAATGTATGACTGACAGAGAATGTTGCTAATAATAAAAGAAAGTAATAAATAAGTGCCTGTCTGGTGTGCTTCTGGCTTAAAGAGTGCTTTTGGCATGGAATAGGTGAGGAGGAGCGCTCCTGGCATGGAATGGGTGAGGAGGAGCTATTTTCTCATATGGCAGGCGGACCGGCTCAAGGAGTACTTTCTAGCATGGAATATGTGAGGAGGAGCGCTCTTGCCTCATGGCATGGAATGGTTGCGGAGGAGCCGTTTTCTTATATGGTAGAAAGACCCGCAATTTTGGGCTTCGGTTGATGTTTGGTGCAAGCAGGAGCACTTCTGGCGTGGAATAGATGAGGAGCGCTACTGGCATGGAGCTGGTGAGGAGGAGCCATTTTCTCGTATGCCAGGTGGACCCATGATTGGTGGAGGGGCTTTGGCTCCGACATAGGAGCACGCGGAACGGAGCCCCTTCAAATAGCCCCTAAATATAAGAGAAATAAATTTTTTAATTGGATCTTACTCTGGATACTAGTTGGATATATTGATGAAAATGTCGGATATTAGCGAAAAATATCCAAATTCGTATTTGATATTTGAGAAAATTTGTGGATATCTAACAAAATGTCTAAATTGCTATTTGTGGTCTTTTGTAAAATATCCAAACTAGGCAAGCCCATGCTAGGGCTACCCCACCTTCATGCGCTAAGGGCTGGCAAGCCTGCACTAGGGGCTGCGCCTCCGGTGGCCGACATGTACCGAGGGCCAGTGAGCCGGCGCCGAGAGCCTACCCCACCTAGTCATGTACCGAGCGACTAGTGTGCGCCTAGGGCCGGCGAGCCCACGTCGTGGACCGCCCCTCCGAGCTGGTGCCATGCGCCAAGGTTTGGTTTGCCTACGCTGCTGAAGGGTACACCACTACTATAGAAAGCTAATCACCGCCGGCTCTAGAACCCCCATTATCGACGGTTTTGGCCCCGTTGGTTTATGTCGGCAGTGATCGACGACCTTTATCTCCGCCGGTTGCGCGCCGGCGGTGACGGTATTTTACCACCATTGGTCCGGCGTACCATTCGGCGGTGACGGTGTCTTACCACCGCCGACCCTGCGTACGATCTGGCAGTGATGGTGTAACCATCAACGCCAGGTCCACGTATCATCCGGAGGTGATGATGCGTCCATCAACGCCGGTCCGGCGTACCATCCGGCGGTGATTGCGTAACCATCGATGCCGGTCTGGTGTACGATCCAGCGGTGATAATGTAACCATCGACGTCGGTTCGGCATACCATCCGGCGGTGATTATATAACCATCGATGCCGGCCATGCGTACCATCCGGCGGTGATGATGCAGCCATCGATGCCCGGCCGGCGCACCATCCGGCGGTAACGATGCGCCTATCATCATCGGGTCATCATACCAACCGGCGGTGATAATGGACCTTTCGATGCCGGACTAGCGTGACATCCGGCTGTGATGATGAGACATCATATCAACGCCGGTCCGACGTACCATATGGCTATGATGTAGGTGCCATCGCACGCGGCTGGTGTTCCCTTCGGCGGTAATGAGGGACAGCGTCATCGCCGCCATTGTGTTTGTTCCGGCAGTAATGTTGTGTCCATTACAGCCGACGTTACCACTGCACATCATTATTGTTCACAATACATTATAGCACCAACAATACAGAAATTTCATGGCTTACGCATCGCAGGCAACATATATAGACAGAGACAGTGTATTGTATCCAAACATATATCACCACCAAGACACAAATATCCATACAAAACTACAGCGACAAACATAGTTTTCAAACAATGGCATCCAACAACAGCGAATATATAGTTTTCAGAACGCTATCACCATGATTAGTGAAGGTGATGGACTCCCTTGGGGTTCATGACTTTGTCTATAATGAAACCGGAAAGATCTTCTTGGAACCCAGATATCTCCAAATCAGTCAGCTCCGGTGTAGATGACACTTTAGTCTAGAACACAAGAAAAAGGTGAAATACAGTTAAGAAAAGCTTTGCTACACACTCTAAGTATGTCCCGAGGTCATCCAAATTTACTAAAGGTGCTGAGGGGCCAAACCTGTGAGCCAGAGAGAGCATTGATGAGGCTGCGCATGTAATGCATGACATAGAACCCGCAGAGATCATTGCCCGCAGGCTGCATTTGGATCGAACCGGCCGATACTACTCGAAGCTCAGATCTGCCAAGCTCACGATGTTTCTTGGACCTTGACTTGAACTTCTCATAGGCCCTGTGCGACAAGTTCATGACAGCGACATCAGATGATCGAAGCTATGTAACAAATAATCTTATCGTTGTCTTACTTGTTCAGCGCCTCAATGAAGGGATGGATGTTCTCTAGTTGGCTCCCTTGAGAGTCGTAAACATTGACAGTGGTCCCCTCGACGCTGATGTCAAGAAGGACATGATGGTCGCCGCTGCATTCACAATGCCACCGCTGGTTGCAATTAGGTTAAACCCTCAAATATGAAATGGAGTAGAAAATTAGGCATTTACAACAAACTTACACGTAGTTATAGGATAGAAGTATGCTATGGGATTTGTTGAGATGGAAGCTCTTTGCCAATTCATTGATGGTGCTAGTGTACTTTAGTGTCCCGTGATTGCATACCACTGGGTTCAAGAAGCCTATTTGAATCTGTTGCGCACTACAGAAGTCTACCTCCTTCCTACAAAACAATGTGTAGTTGTTAGAAACTCAACTCGGAGCTATAAAATGCATGGCGTACTAACTAGACTTACATGGTCCACAAGCTCATGATATGAATGTCCAGGGCCAACTTTTGGTAAAATTTAGACATTGCCTTGAACTAAATCCACAATGAGTCATCTTTTCCCCTGTAAAACTGTTTATCCAAAATTCTTGCTCCAAACCCATCACTACATTGAGCTTTGTACCAATTACTCACCTCCCGCCCTCTCGGTCCTAATTTTAGGACTTCTCCGGGAGCCACCAGATCACCCCAGCCTGAAACTGCCATACAGGTGGCGCCTCCTCTCTATCCCGTCGAAACTCAGCATCTGCAAGTTCTTCCTCTATCGTTTGGTTTTCTTGCAAGTTCTGAGATAGTTGAGTTGTAGTCCTAGTAGTTGGACTGGTCTTGCGAGTCTTGGATCATAGAGGTTCCTCTGTCGATGTGTTTTCTTTTAGGTTCTGAGATGGTAGAGTTGTAGTCCTAGTAGATGGACCAGTCTTGCGAGTCTTTGGTCGTAGTGGAGATGAAATACTTGGTTCCCTGTATTGGTGCAAGTCTTCTGAGTCTTCGTCATCCATATCATCGTCGGTTTGGAATCTGAGCCAAAGGATATGTAGCGCTTGCGCCAAAAAACTTGGCAACCCAAGTTCTCCCCCAGTGTCTTCCTATCCTCATCCTCTGGGTGATCTAACTCAACTACACGGTACCTGGTCTTAGTTACTGCATCAATGGTCACCTTGGAGTACCCTACAGGCAACATATGGTTCTGCAACACATCCCCTGCTTCTCCACAAGGATAGGCAAGACCTTGTGCCACCTTGGTCTTATAGAACTTCTCCTGAACGTATAGGTTGCAAGGTATTGGCTCCATGATCTTATCAACGGGGAACGTAAGACATGCGTCGTCGAGAGGAAGCGGTGTGCTTCCACAGCTACTCCGTACCTGGTCTGGGCTGATGACCCCGACCGCAGCATCCTCATCTTGTGCCAAAGGATGGTTCTTCATCCTCTCCTCAAGCTCTTGAAGAAAATGTTGATTGTTTTCTTTCATTTCTTGTCGAACAGCCTCCATCAGGCGTTGCATCTCCAATTCCTTTTGGGCATTCCTCCTCATACCACTTCTGTACGTGGAGATGTCATCTAGGAAGGAAAGCTCCCATGGAATAAGTCCAAACCCTCGTGTATGACCAGGATGCTCTTAGTTTCCCAGTGCCCGGGTCAGCTGATCATTCTCCCTATTAGGCTTGAAAGTACCATTACCAACTTCCTCGTGGACTGCCTTCACCCTTTCTGCTAGTTCCTCGGTTGCAGCATCCCGATAACTTAGGGAGCCATCTGGGTTGAGGGTAAGCCCCCTCCCAACAAGGAACCTTATAGAGCGAGGATCCCAGTCAGATGTACAGACCGTAACACCGTTCTAGGTCAGCTCCTCCTCCTCCCTTTCCCAATCTTGGATTTTCCTCATGTAGCCACGCGAGCCGGTGCAATGTGGCATCCTATTTTTGCAGGAGTTGATCATATTTGCCTCACTCTGTTCCTTTGCATCATCCGATTCCTTCCAACTCACGAAATCACTCCAATACTCTTGCTGATGTGGGTATTTATGCCATTCTGGCTCGATGCCCTTCTTTACATAGTTTTTCGTTAGGTAGTACCTAAAATACTTGAATGAGTTGCCCATGATAAAGAATGCCCTCTCCTTTGTAACCTCTTCATCAAATCCAGTAGGAAACTCAAACAGGTCCTTCAACTTCTGCCAGCAAAGTTCCATCAGACTGGATGGAACCACCCATTCGCTATTCTTTTTATGCTAGTACCTGTACTTGATGGGTATGTTGTCCTTCACTAACACCCCAATGGCCGTCTTGTACGACCCCATGACACCAATTGGCTCAACATGTTCTCCGGCCGGATCCACCAAGGTGATCACATGTTTAGCGCTGCTGGGCAAGGTGGGCAACTTGCTCGGCCCTCGCTTAGCCCGGCACCTAGCTGGCCTATCTGTTGTGGTTGTTGTGTTCCTCTCGGTGGGAGGTGCCGCCTGCGCGCGCGCGCGCGCGCACACACACACACACACACACACACACACACACACACACACACACACACACACACACACACACATATATATATATATATATATATATATATAAGAGTTGTCTCAGGTACGGAAATACAAAGATGGATTACCCCACCGTTTCCATGGAGGTCGACGAAGGGGAAGACGGTTCGGCCACCTCAGGCCCTGCTACTACATTCAGAGGCTGACTCCCCGAATCAGTCCGACCAGTCCGCCGTCGATTGGCGACCATTTGAAGTATCAATAGTCCAACAGAAGCCATCCTTCTAAAAGTCCTAACTAAACACAATTTCGTCAAGCCATTCAATTCAAAACTTAGCAAAAAAATGAGTTGATGCTACCTAACAAGGTACCACTAACAACTTTCAAATATGGGTACACATAACTAAAATAAGAAGTGACGACGAACCTTGCGATGAAGTTCCTCTACAGGTCATTTTTCACCTGCACAAATAAAGTAGCCTTGTTAAACAACAGATGCCCAAGCTCCAGATGAGTACTACCTCCGTCCAGAAAAGAATACAATTATGGGATCAGCGCCAGTCAATATAGCTCAAGTTTGACCAAGTTTAGTATTAGCATTTATGTGTAAACATAAATTTATTATGAAAATATATTGTATAACTAATCTAATGGTACTTATTTTATATCATTATTGTTTGTACTTTTTTTGCATAAATTTAGTCAAAGTTCAAATGGCTTGACTTCTCGAAAAGCGAGAATTGCATCCTTTTGTGGACGGATGGACTACATATAAATGGTAAAGCTGCGACGGATCTACCCATATGATAGTTCTACTTGCAAATCGAGTTCTACAATATGTTATCTTTAACTTCTAGTCCTAAATAAATGGAATGCAAACACAATGAGGAAAAGATACAAGAATCTACCCCTAGGCTGCTATTTTCACTTAATCAACATACAAGAATAATTGATGGCCCACGCTTCACCACTACTCTGCAATTAGCCCTGACCAATCCAAAGTTTATTTACCTCAGATCTACAGAAACGGTAGCTGGAGAGGTGAGATTTGACGGTCAGGAAAACGGATAGCGAGCTCGACTGCCGCCGGCGAACGGTGGAGTGGGGGGAAACCGGGGGGCAGACTGACGGCGAATGGTAGAGTGGCGGGGGGGGGGGGGGGGCAAGCCGGCAGTTGTGATGCCTACGAATGGTGGGGTGGGGGGAAGCCAGCGGGCGGGCCACCGGCGAACGATAGCGACTGGCAGGGCGACGGCGACTCAGCGAGCAAGAGCGGCCCTAGGTCTAGGGGGCGGGAATGGAAAATTTGGGGAATTTTTTTTGTCGTGGGCACTTATATGCCGGGTTCATTTTACACTGACGGTGCGAACGCTAGGACGGCGGTGCTCATCAACATCACTGCCGGTCCCAACGTCCACTGCGAATAAACAAATGGAAGAGGACACTCCACCCGACGTGTGATACTGTACCAGGAGTGATGTTTTCCACTCAGCCAGGGAACCACTGTATCATGCACTGAGACGTTGATAGACAAGTTTTTAGGGCACTTTAGAAACTCTAATTTTAGTTGCCAAATTAACCTGATTTGTTGATTGCCGAAATCGACATTACCTAATATATATATATTGGTTTGTTGCCAAAATTTGATGTTCTAATGTACGAATCGCCCCAAATTACATTGGGACCAGTACGTGCCATCCAACTGCTCCAACTCATTTTTCATACTTACTTATATTCTACTTCTACTTCGATTGTACTGATATTCTACTTCTCCATGACTTCACAATACAAGATCAGTGCCATCCCACTGATCAAAGTCATTTTTCATACTAACTTATATTCTACTTCTACTACATGACTTCACAATATAAGATCAGTGCCATCCCACTGATCGAAGTCATGATTGCTAATTACATATGTAGCTCCCGGTACACAGAAGGCCTGGCCACAATGCATATGGTGCCCTTATCCTTCAGATCCAGCCATCGTCATCCTCGCCAGATTCCTCTTCGCCAGCAGCGGGTAGTGGTAGAAGCCAACCCTCATTCCTCGCTAGGGCACAATGGCGGCTCTTCTTCTTGTCGTCCGCGGCGTTGGACTTCACTGTCCCCAGGACGTGGTTCTTAGCCACATCCCTGGTCCACTACCGGTTCGCCCGACCGCGGCAGATGGGGCACCACAGTTGCCTGTGCCAGTCGATGATGCACAGAGTGTGACCCTTTGGGAAGGGCGTCACGTACCCACGGGTGCGGTCGTCATCGGAGTCGGTGGTGACATAGCCCGGGGAGCGCGGGAACGACAACTGTGGGGAGGGTGAGCGCACCGGCGAGGGCGAACTGGAGAGTGCCAGAACTGGCGAGTGCTAACGGGAGCACGACGGAACCGGCGAGGGTGAACGGGAGCACGACGGGACTGACGAGGTCGAGGGTCCTGGATGAGACCAGCGCGACCAGCGCGAGGGTGCAAAAGACGATAGAGGCACCAGGGCACAATGCTCGCGCCTGGTCATCGAAGATGCCGGCGGCATCTAGCGCGACGACACGGTGGACGAGGTAGCACGGTGATGAGCCCCGGACCACCGACAACGCTGCGAGGCCAAAGGCGAACGGGAACAGGAGCAGGAGCTCAACATGGAGACGCGCTACGGAAGGCAGGGATGTGGGACTCGGAGTTTAGGGTGACGAGATTGGTGAGGCCAGGCATGTGCAGGTGGAGAAGCCGACTGAGGGCGTTTAATGGGAGCGGCACTCTGATTCAATGTGACATGATGTTGAGCATTGGGACTGTGCCTTGGGAACCACAATTGGGGCGGCCTCGCCGTGGGTCGCTCTGGATTCCAAACCGGCATTCTTTTGGGCTGAGGCCATCCAGATCGCATCCAAGCCACAAATCAGTGCATAACCGAACCAAACACCACTCAATAGATAACATTACTGATCAGCTTGTCAAGACAATCTGAAGCAGGACGACACGTGCACTGGATGATATGCAACCAATCATAAGCTAGCTCTAAGCATTTTTATATATTTTATATTTTAATCGAATTGAGAAAAAATATAGCTCTTGATCAAGAGCTAGGCTCGTACACACATTCCAAGATCATGTCGGAGTGTCATGTGGACCTAATCATACTATGAGCCATTGCTAAAAGCTAGCACTATTGGAGAGGTTGGCTTAGAGTTAGTAACAGACTTATACCATTCTTGGTGCCCTTAATACAATGGTCAATTTTGTGAAGTCGTTTTGCATAAAATCATGGTAAACTCATTGCACCATCCTTGAATCCAAACATAAGTGCAATGCAAAGACAACGATGATGCCAAAGGAATCTAACATTCATTCTAGTAGGAATTGAGTGAAGCACAACGACCGGATGATACTCCAGTGAGTGCAGCACAACTCGCGCGGATGATACGCAACCGACACAAGTCAATCTTGGTAGACTTAGCTTATCGCACCATCCATGAATTTGATTCTACAAATGATTGTTTTTTTATTTTGTCATAGATCCTTCCCCATGCTTGTTCTTCATCAACAAGCTCCTGGGACACCATGAGTTCAGCTTGCATTAGGTCCTTAGTTTGAACTCCTTATTATGCTATGAAGCATACTGTACCCAACATGTATGAGTGAAGAGCAAAGACCGGATTATACTTCGATGAGTAAGCAGTTCATCACCGTATACGCAACCTGGTGGGTATATAGTTTGCGATCTCACACACGGATAAGTACAAAATCGAAGTATAATAACAGGGGTGCACACCCAAGATATAGTTTAGACACACACAAGTTCACAAAATATTGTACCAAACAATAGAAGGTGTACCAAGATGCAAATTAATAAGATAACTAGAAGGATACAAATTGCAGGCAGGAGGAAATCACCGCCGATATCTACTCTTCATCAAGAGCAGAATAGAAGATCCGCTCCACGTCCACTGCAGCTAGGATTGCGTCACCGGCGGTGCTGTAGTCAGCTACCAATGACTCAATCATCATCGGGGATGATCGTGGCGGGAATCCTGGGTCCGCTTGATGCAAGTCCACCACGTCGCCGGACTAGAGCTGGGCGGTAGCTAGAGCTCTGGTGGCCCCTACCCAAACGCCATGTGAGACCACGCCCACAACACGCACAGGCATTGCATGGAGGCGCTCCTTGACCTTCGCCACAGCACCGTGCTCCTTTGCAGGGGACATTGCGTTGCAAGCAACGCCTGCGACCCCACGGAGGGTTGCAAGGTCTTCAGTCCGTTGATTGATGAGACCCTGCAGCAGGAGCTATGTGCCCTTGGGAACCCGGCGCTCGCGCCTAGAAGTCGCCACGTCGACAAAATGTCACCCTACGTTCTGGCGCTCCACATCCAGCTGTTCTTGGGGGCTAGAAAGAACAACAAACAGGTCAATGGCAGGATGCAATGGGATCGATGCGGATTCAAATGCGAACATAGCAGTAATTACCAGCAAGCTGCGCCTGTGCCGTAACCCTCTCCTCGTGAGCCGAGGCCAGCGCCACCTCTACAGCCTCCAAGGATGACCGCAGCCGCTCCTCTTGCCCGTGCATCTCTGAGACGGTGGTGTAGCTCTGGTCGAGGTGCCTGATCACCGAGCTCCTGTCTGATCTGTTGACCAAATCATCAGAGTCGTTGGAATCGGTAGAACAAACGGGGGAGGGATGGCATGGCGAAGAGGTGGCAGGCTCATGGGAGGCAAGGCGACCAGACGGCAGTGGACCGGCTGCAGAATGGGCCCTGTATAGCTGGCGTCGTTAGGGCAATGACTCAAATGAGACAAAGGACGAAAGACGAGCTTACCGGATCAGGGCACAAAGAGGAGGACGGCTGCTCGACTTAGGTGACGACTCCATTGGTTGCTTGCCACGGTCCATCGATCTTGTCAAGGCAGAGCAGAGGATTGAGTAAAGATCGCAAAGGGGAAGGTGAGCCTGAGAGCTCGGCAGTTAATCGCCTCATCCTTTTCTTCCTCTTTTGTAGACTGAAAAAAGTCTCAGGTGGCCGTCGAACTCCCATGGCTGCGGAAGTTACAGCCACGCCACGCCCCCCATGACTCTAGGCGGGGCGGGTTTCCCAAGCATAAATAACCATGCATCGGAAGGCGAACCATCAAGACCGACGCTTCAACTCGCCCGAATGATACGCAACCAACAAGACCGAAGCTAAACACTCATTTTAATTTCTAAAGTACGAATTGAGTGAGGAGCAACGACCATATCATACTCCTAAGAGTAAGCAGTTCATCACTGTATATTAGGGGGACCAACATAGTCGTTGGACACTCGTCCCACAATTTCGCTGCATGGACACCCGGATCATACAGCACACAAAGCATCATAATTTGCCCAGTTTCACTACAACATTAACGTAATAAGATAACATTGTCCTTGTTCTAAGGAAAAAAGATATTTTTACAAATGGCAGGGAGGACGAAATCACAACCGATCTACTCTTCATCAAGAGCAGAATGGAGGATGTGATCCATGTTTACTGTAGCAATGATTGCATCACCGGCGACGCCAAAGTCAGCCACCAATGACGCAATCCTCATTGGGGATGATAGTGACGGTGGTGGGAATCCCGGGTCTGCTTCACGCATGTCCACCACGTCGCCGGACCAGAGCTGGGCGGCAGCCAGAGCTGTGGTGGCCCCCACCCGAACGCCGAGCGAGACCACGCCCATGATACGCGCAGGAAGTGCGTGGAGGTGCTCCTCCACCTCCACCGAAGCAACGGGGTCCACCGCAGGGGACCCCGCATTGCAAGCAACGATGGCTGCCCCACGGAGGGTTTCAAGGTCGTGGTTCCGTTGTTTAAGGAGACCCGCTAGCACTTGGTGTCTCTCGTCGGCAACGCGGAGGTCACGGCTGGCAGTCACCGCGTCGAGAAGATGTCGCCCCACGTTCTGGCGCTCCGCGTCCAACTATTCTTGGATGGCTGAAAGATTGAAAGAAGAACTAAAAGGTCAATGGCATGATGCAATGGGATGTTGATTCAAATGCGATCATAGTAGTAATTACCGACAATCTCTGTCTACGCCGCAACCCTCTCCTAGTTAGCCTCGGCCACCGCCAACTCCATAGCCTCTAGGGGCAAATGTAGGCGGTCTGATTCCACGTGCATCTCGTGGATGGTGGCACTGGCCCGGCTGAGCTGCTTGACCAACATGCCGATGTCTTGTCCGTTGCCTAAAGCATCACCGGTGATGGGCGCGGGAGAAGGAACGGCGGAGGGAAGACACGCTGAAGAGGTGCCAGGTTCATGGGAAGCAAGGAGAGTAGCCGGCAGTGGACTTGGTGAGGAGAAGTTGTCCCTATATAGCACAGGGCATCAGGGCAATTCGAATGAGTCAAAGGAGGAAAGACTAGCTTACTGGATCAGGGCGTGAAGACGAGGACGGCTGGTCCTCGGCTCATCAGCTGACGGTGACCTTGGGCGCTTGCCATTGGCCATTAATCTTGGCGAGGCAGAGCATAGTATTGACAAGAGATCGCGAAGGGGAAGGTGAGTCTGAGAGCTTGATACATAATCGCCTCCTTCTCACAATCTCGCCGTATGGAAACCCGTATCATACGGTATCAAAAGGATCAGGATGTGCCCAATAGAGTTTTGCTCCACCATTATCGTGAGAAATTCAACAACCTGGTTTGTATATAGGGCGCGATCTTACACACAGATAAGTAGCAAATAGAAGTGGTGGGCACCCAACATATAGTTTAGGCACACACAAGTTCACAAAGTACTGTATCAATACATAGACTGCCTTGCAACAGAGTTCGAAGCAAAGATTACGTTGGTAACTAAATTTCATCGCCGGCACTTTTGCTTGCCTCGTCGATGGGAGTGGTTGTCTTCCCCTTCTCTCCTTCCTTCCCTGGTTCCTGTGCTGACTCCGTAGTGCTTCTTCCATGGGCAGTGGTCGTGGCGTCGTCGTCGGTGGTAGTGGTAGTCTTCTCCTTCTCTCCTTCTTGCGTGCCAGGTTCCTGTGATTAGTACGTACTGCCGCTTCCATGGGCAGCAGTCACGTCAGGTACGACATTGTCAATTATCGAATCAGCCTTAGTAGAATCGATCTCCATGTCTTCCTGTTCTCGAGACCCTGCATTTTGATCTCCTGTTTCCATACCTGGCTGACCGTCACTCCCCGTATTTGTCCGTTCTTCAGTCTCCGTATCTTGCTGAGCTTTACTTCCCGTATTTGGCTGACCATGAGTCCCTGTCCCGTTCACCTGTTGCCTATCTACCTGTTCAACCTGTAAAATCAGACCCTGAGAAAGCTGATGACTAGGTGTAGCACACAGAGCACGATTAGTTGGCAGCCGGTGGAGGTGGAAGACCGCTACGTTCGATAACGTAGGTAAATTTATAGTCCCAGTTGGCTCTATCCTCTTGCATTTGTTCAAGCATTGTGGTTTGGGTTCTGAGTATTGATGCGTGCATCTCATTCATCGTGTTATTTTTCCTTGCCTGGTCTTGGTTAAACTGCCACATTTCTCTTTGCATGCTGCACATCATCTTTGTCAAAGTATACTCTCTAACGCAGACTCACTAGAAGCTCCCGCCTCATGATCATGTGCAGCTATTCGGAATTGGTGACCCAGTGATGGAGTTTCCATATAGTCTTTGTCATCACTGTCAGTATCCATATTGCCACCCACCTTTCCAGCAAGAGTTGCACCAGCCTCTGCCTCTCTCAAATGCAAGTCCTCTTGGTCCGCCTCGGCTCGCTATGTTGGTGTCATAAGTTCGTACACCGCTCTCAGGCCACGTGCTCCTCTGCATCTGTCATTTAGCGTAGGAGGTTTATAGTCTGGGAACCCTGCCATAGAGTTCTCCAACTGAATGCAATGGACAGGAGATCCTATGGTCTTTGCCAAGAGCGAACAGATGATATGAACATAAGGCATCCTCCTCTTTCCCTTGAAACCATCAGCAATCCAGTCCTCCCACTCACAAATGAGCAAGTCAACAATATCAAATTCGATGTGTCCCAACACCAAAGAAAGCAGCCACTATTGCATGATTGTGATTGCCTCACCAAATCCGGCCCGTGGGTACAACGACTTCCTGAAGTCAAGGAGGAGAGCAGTTGATAGTTGTGTCAACTCTTTTGGTCTCCTCAAAGGACTGAAAGGTTGCCTAAAGATAATCGGAACCGTCTCAACGGGTGGTTCCGTCCCTCCTGTTAGGACACAACAAGGAGCATACGCTAATGGGTAAAATAACTCGTGTACTTTCCGCTCTACAAGTGGAACACCCAAAGCCTCAGCTATCTGCTGTCTAGTGAGCTGGTGACGATCCGCGTCAAATATGAACTCAATGAAATCTCGATCTCGTGGCATCCACAAAGAAGCAAAAAATATCTTCACCCATTCTGGAACAAAATGGTGCGTCCCAGTTAACAAGTCAAATAGTCCGGGCATGTATGACAGGTGACCCTTGATCTCTTCCTCAGTAGCTCCTGCCACTTTTGCCAGGCCCTCAACTATAAGCCGACTGTGAGCACAACACTTGATGGGTTCACAACAAATGGCATCGTAGAAGGCATGTTGAAGTTTAGTCGAGAATGGCCCTTTTCTTACCGGCCTTGGGTTTGGGAACCACTCCTCCGGGGGATCAAACCTCAATGCCTGAATCTTGCTAGCTCTGAGGCTCAACAACTTCGAAACTGTGGAAACCGGCACCTATTCCTCCTCCTCTTCTTCCCTTTCCCTCTCCTGCCACGACAAAGCTCCTTGACCAATACCACTGCGTTTAAAGTTGCGAGCAGATGGTCGGGGAATTGTATTGGCCGCGCTGTTGCGCTTACTTTTCACAATTGTGGCTGCTCTTATAGTTGCTCTCTGCATTGTGGTGTAATTCTTCTTCTTGGGCTTCTTCTTAACTGACAACGAATTCACTTTTTCAACCTATCCTCTTGGTCCTCTTGCATTTTTTGTCCTGGCCATGTTAATTCATGAAACCTGCAAAATTGCACAAAGATGGCTGGTAAAAAAATTATGAAATTGGAAGCCACACCGCTATTTCTAATGGAATCTTGCAACACTTTGTTACTCTAACATGTGGAGGTCAAAAAATGTGTGCAGCAACAAAACAGCACAAAATTTGACGTATACTTCCTATTAATTCACAATTCAATTGATGTACTTTACCATTCGAGCAACAATGCACCTATGTGAGTGTGATGGCTTCCAATTGAATTACAATGCACCAAACTTCAAATGACTTTAGCAGTACTTTTCAGCAAACGAACAATGTTTTCCTCTCACAACAAATCAGCTTCAACCATCACAAAACCCTAGCAAGCCCAATTGAGCCCGCCGTCGGGCCCAATCGAGCCCGCCATTGTCGTGTCCGCACCTACCGCCGCCATGTCTGTTGGAGGATCTGGGTGATGCCAGTCTTCCTCCTCACTGCATCTCGGGCGTGGCCCCGCGCAACCACCGTGGGTCTCGGAAGCGAGGGAGTCACCGCTGCCACCGCCCTCTACCACCACCGCCTGGATCCGGCACCGTGGGAGAGGAAGGGGGTGGAGCACGACTGGATCCGGCCAACTTCCGCCTCTGCCTCCCTGGTGCCGCTGCCACCAGGCCTCCACTGCCTGGATCTAGCACCATGGGAGAGGAAGGGGTTGTAGTACTCTTGGATCCGGCCGACCTCCGCCTGGATCTAGCTGACCTCTGCCTCTGCCTCCCCACCGCCGCTATCGTTGGTCCTCCACCGCCTAGATACGACACCATGGGAGAGGAAGGGGGTGGAGCACGCCTAGATCCAGCCTCCACCATGGAGCACGCCTGCATCCGGCCCCTCCAATGCCTCCACGCCGCTGCTCCCCACCGCACACACCACCACCGGAGAAGGAGGAGAGGGAGCCGACGGAGAAGGAGAGGGAGTCGCCAGTGAGAGGGAGGAGAGGGAGTTGCCCATGAGAGGAGAGGGAGCCTGCGTCGGGATGGAGAGGGGTTGTGGCGTTAGGCTCAGGGATGAGAAAGTCGATAGGATGGGGAGGGGACTGGGGCGGCTGGGAGTGGGAGGGGCACAAGTGGGAGTGGAGACAGGTTAACCTAGGTTCGGTTTATATATAAGCCCGATAGGAGGATAGATATGGGCTTTTGTCTGGGCTCCGAGCTGGGCCTGTATTTTTAGAGGTGGGCCTTATTGTGTGCCCGCCTCCTAAAATAGATTTATAGAGGCGGGCACCTTAAGGCGACCACCTCCGTAAATAGCCCATTTTTGGAGGCGGTTGTCTTAAGGTGCCCGCCGCCGTTAATCAATTTTAGGAGGCGGTTGGATTTTGACCGCCTCCGTTAATCGATTTTACAAGGCGGGCAAACGTGACCACCTTGGTAAATAAATGTGACCGCCTCCGTTAATAGCCTAGCATTTTTGGAGGCGGTTGGATTTTGTGCCCGCCTCCGTTAATGTTTGGGCACCGTCACCTAAAATCATTTTTGTAGTAGTGATTAAATTATGATGTCATCAAAACTAATAAGTATTAGAACTAGTTGTATTGAATGTAAACATACCCTGCTTTGTATCAACACTACTACACAAACTTCATCACTACCGGTTCATAACCCATCTTCATGTTTTCACCGACGTTTGTAAAAGTGGCTAGTGATAACAAAACTTATCACTGTCGGTTCGGAACTGGCGGTGATAAACTTCATCACCATAGTGATGTCATTTCCATCACCACCGGTCCAGCATTCAATCCAGTAGTGATGAACCGGACATTATCACCTATCTAGCATACGATCCAGTGGGGTGATGAAGTTTGACATAACCGTTGGTCAGGAATATGATCAGGCAGTGACGAAGAGCTCATAACCTCTGGCATGTGGTTTGTTTAGGAGGTGATGAAGTGATTTTTCCGCCATTGAGATATACGATCCGATGGTGTTGAAGAGCTCATCACCTCGTTTCATCTAGCCATGATGAAGAGCTCATGACCGCTCGTGCACCATTTTATTCAGCAGTGATATCTTGATCATCACCGCATGTTCTACCATATGACCAATGGTTTGTCTAGTGCTGGTGGTAATAATACATTCTTAGAAAACTAATTTAAATATAACATCAAGTCTAAGACCTAGCTACACAATGCACCAAAATATACATCTAGTTCAAGTCATGAGTCCATACATTAAATCCGACCACAGTGTTTTCACAAGAACATGAGATATAAATTTGAACACAAGTCCGAGCTAACACACAAATATGTATAACATGCGATTGTCGGGTGAACAAGATGAATTAGAGTTGCACCCTAATTAGATAATGCAATGGTCGCAAAAGGGTATGTAGCCTAGTGGTTACAAGAGCCCCAGTAGCACCTCAGGTCCTGGGTTCGACTCCCCGTGGGAACGAATTTTCAAGGATTTAACGACTATGTGCTTTCAGTGGTATGCGACGTTCCCATCGACATCGACGCGCCCGTGGTAACTTCATCAATCTCGAGGATTTGCTGACCCAGTCTTCGAAGAAGCTCATAGGGGTAGGGTTTGTGTGCGTGCGTTTATAGGGGTGAGTGTGCGTGCTTTGTGAGCGTCTACATTGTACTGTGTAATGCTCGAAAAAAAGATAATGCAATGGTCTCCATTTGGATTCAAGACGTGGTCGATAATGAAACCAACAAGCTGTTCTTAAAATATCTCTAATTCAGTCAACTTTTGTAAATTGTTTTCAGCGCTGGATCGGCATTTGATCCGATGACCACAACCATTTTCACCACCAGATCATATGGCAACCGGCGGGTAGTGAAAACAATTTTCACCCCCGGATCATATGATGACTTGTGATGAAAACAATTTCCACGACCAGTTGTTTGTCGCCCAATTGTGCCCCGCCTGCCTTTGAACCAGCGGTGAAACTTTACCACCGCCGGATAAGTACAAACCAGCGGTGAAAATGGTGCTAGGAAAGTGAAATCCGTAGTAGTGAAAGAAATGTTTTTGTCAAACTATATATTCTTAGAATGGTGCTATTTTGCAGGTTGCAGTCATTGGGTTTTGTGGACGTAGCATTTTACCAGATATCAATTCAAGAGCTCTAAAATCTATAAGTGCTTGATGGAGGCTTGTAGAAGCAACAAATGAAAAAAAAAACAATCCTCTCTTTAGTAGTACATATATAAAGTAGAGATATAGAGATAGATTATAGATATAGAGATAGAGATAGAGATGTACTGAATTATTATTTTTTTAAATGATGTACTTGGATTCTTAATAGACATTGTAGTTGGTACATCACCGTGAACCTCATGTGAATCTGCCGCATGGCTGTCTCGTCCTTTGCCACACAATGCCTGCACTGGCCACCACAGGAGGACGTCGGCATCTGGTGGTCCTCCACGTTGCCCCGCCCTTAGCGGGCAACTGGCAGCAGCAGCTGCTGCCGGGGCAGGATTCTGGCCTCTCGCCGGGCCAGAAAATAGGTATGTGGGTGTTGTTGAGTGTATCATGTGCCGCTCTAGCAGGACCTATGGTCCAGGACCGCAGATCAGCATTGAGGGTATTAGAGAACACCGGCAGCAGACACTACTATAGGATTGATTTTGCATGGTGTTGCACTTTAATTGACGGAGGCGGTCACAAAATTCAACCGCCTAGGAAAATACCGAACGATTAACGGAGGTGGGCATTTTCATGTACGGATGCGGTCACTTCTGCCCGCCTCGTAAAATCAATTTACGGAGGCGGTCAAAAAATACCCGTCTCAGAAAATTGATTTACGGAGACGGTCATCTTAAGGCAACTGCCTCCGAAAATAAGACATCCACCTCCATAAAACAATTTTCAGAGGCGGGCACACTATAATGCCCGCCTCCCAAAATGCCAAGGCCCAACTGGCCCAGGCGAGGCCCAATAACCATCTTCGGATATAAATACTATAGCTTAGGGTTTCTCGTTCACTCCTCTTTCTTAGACTGAGCCCGAGCGGCGCCTTTCCCCTCGCGCATCACGACTCCCTCTCCTCCAACATTGAGATCGAGTGGCGCCTCTCCCTCTCTCTCCTCATGATCTCCCTCTCCTCCAAGACCGAGCCCTAGCGGCGCCCCTCCTCCCTCCCTCTCCCTCCTCGAGACCTCCCTCTTCTCGTGACCTCCCAAGCGGCGTTCGTCTTCCCTCCTCGTGACCTCCCCCTCTCTCCAGTGCCGGGGTCGCGCGACTTAGCAGCGGATCGAGGCGGATTCTGGTGGATCGAGGCGGATCGAGGCAGGATCCACGAGCTCCGATGGTGGATCGAGGCAGATCAAGGCGGCTCGAGGCAGATCGAGGAGGCTGCGGCGGCGTGCGACAGCGGGCAGCCTGATCCTGCGGCGTGTGGCCAGATCCCGGTGGCGTTGAGCGGCACGGTGGCCGTGGTGGTAAGCGGCGCGGTGGCCGTGCTTTCGAGCGGCGCGGTGAGAAGCAAGAGCACGGGCAGTGGACTCAATCCAGCGCCGACGAAGGTACAGATCCCTCTCTCTCCATCTCCCTCACTCTTCCCTCTCTCCCCCTCTTCATCTCCCTCACTCTTCCCTCTCCCTTTTGCAGATCTAGTGGAGCAGAGGCGGATCCAATGGATCAGAGGCAGATCCGGTGGTGAGACCCTGGAGCAGGGGCAGATCTGGGCGACGCCATGACGGGAGCATGGAGGGTGCCCGGCATGGGCGTGGATCTAGCTCTGGGGCTGGGATTGGGCTCACCGATGGGCTCTGTTTTTTTTTCTTAATTCATTAACCGGCCATTTGCAAGACTCCCCGCCTCCGTTAATAGATTAACCGAGACGGGCAATGCAACCGCCTCCGTAGATCACCATTAACGGTGACCTTTGATTGGAGGCGGTTGCAATCCTGCCTCCACTAATCAAAAACGCCCGCCTCCATTGAACTTTATGTAGTAGTGAGCCTACGGTGGCGGCAGACAAAGAGTTGGCGCAGCCATCGGTGCCGGCACCGGCACCAACGCCAGCAGGTGCGCTGGAGCCACGTACCGGTCTGCGGGCCGGTGGGCTGAGCAGACGTGTTCAGTGTGCTTGTGGGAGGTGGCCGACGGCGACATTGTGAGGGTGCTGATCGCGTGCAGACATTGCTTCCACACTGCCTGCATCAAGCCATGGCTGCACGAGGGCGACACCTGCCGCTCTGCCGCGCTCCCACAACAGCCAAAGGCGGCCGGAACATGGCGACGTGAACCTATGTAGCTAGCTAGCTCGTGTACCCCTCTAGTTAATTTAGTTTCGCGTGTACTAGATGTAAGAGAACAAATCTCCAGCTAGTTGTTGTTATAGCTGGCTGTAGCTGTTTTAAAGTGTATATCAATATTTGTACTGGTCAATCAAAATACCGCGTTCAAGTTGAAATGAATTGGGCTAATCTAAAATTCTCGTGAAATTTAAACCTATCTCTTAGCTAAAATCACTCACGTGTGTCCAAAGATGTGTTCTAGTCTGATTGTACAAAATTTTTACATGCTAATTTCTAACCTTATTATACTAGCACGACAATTATTTTAAGAAAGTTTTACCACTTGAGATCTACAACTTTCGAGTTTTGAGCTTTATATATAAAGTTGTTTAGATCTTTTAAAAAAATTGACACAAACTCCAATTTTGTTCTTCCTGAAGTTTCTATCATTTTAAAAAAAAAACAAACAACTTCAAATAAAAAAGCTCAAAACTAGCAAGTTGTAGATCTTATTGAGTAGTAAAACTTTCATATAAAAATATCTTTATCCGACACCATACAAGATATAATTTTTCCTATATGACAAGCCCTGGTTTGCGATTAATGTACCGCTGAAATTTTATATTATTCATTTGAGTTTCTTAATAATCTTAAATTACAAAACTCAAACTATCAAGTTGTAGATCTCATCGATGGCTACATACAAAAAGTATCTTTATCCAACACTATACAAGAATTATATGTTTTTTCTAAGGCGCCAAGCCTAGGTATGCGATTAATATGCCGCTGAAACTTTATATTACTTTTTGAGCCTCTTAACGATTTCATATGAAAAAAACACTAGAAATTTGTAGATCTCATCTAGGGCTACAAATTTGATATAAAATCATGTTCATCTGAAGTGGGGGCTTTGTCGCTAACATGTGGGTTCCATCTATCAGATGCATGTAAGCTTTGAATCGAATGCCACATGGATAGCGAGTCTGGTAAACATCAGTTTGGACCTTGATGAGACCTATTACAACTTCAGAGAGCCAAAATGAGTTTTAGGACTTTGAGGACCTAGATGACACCTCCAGATAACTTTGAGAACCGTTGATGAATTTTACTCATCATTTTATATGGGGAAATTGTTCTTCACAAACCATTCATTACTTGTTACCACATTTAATTTCACATTTTTATTGTTAACATAAAGTATGTTTTAATTGTCACGAAACAATTGGAAAAGTAATAATATGGATCAGTGAAAAGAAAATAATACAGTTTAGCAAAATCAACATGAGCTTTAGCTACCAGTTCTGTTGTATGGCCAGCATGTTTTTTAACTATACGTGGAGCACATCACATTGTTCTGTTGTTTGGGGCAACAACCAGCCCAGATCGGCTTCACATGGGCCAGCAGCTACCGAAACAAGCCACAGTTTACAGACGAAGAAGCAGAAAGCAGCACCGTAGCAACGCAGGTCGCTTAATCCCACCTCTCCAAGGCCAAGAAGCATTGCTGCACAGCTTGCCTATAATGTAAAATGAGGTTACAGGCTAGTGACTCCACAGTTGGCAATGCCTCGAAGTTTTTACTGAAATAATATTATTTTAATAATTAATTAATTACAGATAGAATGCTAGTTTTGCAATTTTGTACAAACAAAATATCTAGATCTGTAATTAATTATGAAAATAATATGTTCCAAAAAAAAATCCGCAACGCCTCATGCCCTGCAGCCCTGATGTTGAGTGTTCACTGCTGAGGTTGGTAGCATGGAATGTATGGCAGGCATCAAAATGTTGCCAATAATAAAAAAATGTAATAATTAAGTGCCTGTTTGGCGTGTTGTTAATAATAAAAGAAAGTAATAATTAAGTGCCTGTTTGGTGTGGTTCCAGCCCAAGGAGTGCTTCTGACATGGAATATGTGAGCAGTGCTCTTCTGTATGGTGCGGCCAGCACCAAAAACTATAGGCAGGAGGAGCGTTCTAGCATTCAATGTATGACAGGCATAGAACGTTGCAAATAATAAAAAAACAGTAATAATTAAGTGCCTGTTTGATGTGGTCCCGGCTCATGGAGTGCTTCTGGATTGGAATAGGTGAGGAGGAGCGCTCCTGGAAATGGAATGGGTGTGGAGAAGCCGTTTTATGGTATGCCAGATAAACCGGCTCAAGTGTCTATTTTGTGCGGCTTGTGCCAAACTATAGGCAGGAGGAGCGTTCTAGCATGGAATGTATGAGTGGCATAGAATGTTGGTAATAATTAAGTGCCTGTCTGGTGTGGTTCCAGCTCAAGAATTGCTTCTGGCATGGAATAGGTGAGGAGGAGCGCCCCTGGCATGGAATGGGTGAGGAGGAGCCGTTTTCTCTCGTATGGCAGGCATACCAGCTCAAGGAGTGCTTTCTAGTGCGGAATATGTGAGGAGCAGCACTGCTGCCTCCTGGCACGGAATGGGTCAGGAGGAGACATTTTCTCGTATGGTAGGCGGACCCATGATTTTGTGTTCCGTAGAAGTTTGGTGCAGGCAGGAGCACTTCTGGCGTGGAATAGGTGAGCGGGAGCGCTCCTGACATGGAACAGGTGAGGAGGAGCCATTTTCTCATATGCTAGGTGGACCCATGATTTTGGGCTTCGGTAGAAGAGCTTTGGCTCTTGCATAGCAGCACGCGGAACGGAGCCCTTCCAAACGGCCCTAAATATAAGTGAAATAAACTTTTTAATTGGATCGTACTTTGGCTAGTAGTTGGATATATTGACTACAATGTCGAATATTAGGAAAAAAAATCCAAATTCGTATTTGATATTTGAGAAAATTTGTGGATATATCTAAAAAATGTCTAAATTGCTATTTGTGGTCTTTCATATAATAATATCAATATTAGGCGAGTCCGTGCTAGGGTCTACCCCTACCATGTTTGTTGTAGTTGCTCAACATTTTGAGGTCTAGTCGCCCTATTGTATTTGGTTGTTTTTACCTAGTTTGGGCTCATCTCATTTTTAATATAATCGGCAGCTCTCCTCCCTGGTTCGTTAAAAAAAAGCAAAAAGACATAGCATATCAGGAAATTGTGAAACAAACACATAAATGGTATGATAAATAAATACATAATCTAAGCTTCCTCCTAACAGTGTAGAACATTACTTGTGATGCAAAGAAAAGTGAAACGACAACCCCAGACAAAAGACCAGCAGTACCAGTGATACTAGAAAAAACTAGGTGATGCATATATTTTATTGGTGTTAGATGATAAACAAAGATCCCCAATTCAAACAAAAACACCAAAAACTCCCAAACAATGCTCACCAAATACCTTATGAGGTCAACAATGAAGGGAGCAATTGCAACCTATATTCTGCTGATACTTCCATCAAGACATTTTTCTATCCAATGGCTAAAATTTACATATGCTACCTTTCACCTCTGTACTTTCTTTCAGTGTCGTTGGACCCTACCTTGGACAGAGCTGCTCAACTAATTGTGTATATGCAGATCTCACACCCGGTCCTAGGAGAACAAGTGAATTGTCAAACAAAGCAGAATGTTGCGACAAAAAAAAGGATGGGTAACATGATATAGTGAATAAGTTGTAACAAACAAACCGTTTGACATAAAACAACATGCTGAGAAAGGGACAACACAAGCTCAAATCTCCTAGCAGATGGTGCAAAAAACAATACCAAAAAGTTCACACACACAATGCACACGCACACACACGCACACGCATACACACAAGCTCAAATCTTCTAGCAAATGGTGCAAAAAAACAATACCAAAAAGTTCACACACACACATGCACAAACACACACCGCCGCCGCAGAGGTCTGTCACCTTCTTCGCCGCTGTTGCTCCGCGGTCCACGCCCATCCCTGCTTTCAGGTGGCTGCTGCTCCTGCAGTGATGGCGGCGGCAGAGCACTGACACCTTCGGAAACCGCGTTGTTGCTCCATGGTCCAAGAACAAACCTGCTTGTTCCTGCTCGTCGTCCTCCTTTTCGTGGCAGAAAAGGCGGTGGACACCCCAGCAAACGATGACCATCACTGCACGGGAGGCGCCGAACAACACCTGGTTTTTGGTCTCACGCGGCCATGATGACCATGGTGGGATGCCATAGTCCTGTCCCAGGGGCTCCTGCCAGTTGCCCGCCAAGGGCGTGGTTGACCACAGGTCGACGAGACGCTGGCGTCTTCCCACCGCAGCCACAGCCAGTAAGGTGATCGGCCAGAGGAAACGGCCACGCAGATTGAGTTTCTCACAAAGATTGAGGTCCACAGTCATCCTGCAACTGCGAATTTGATCAATCAATCAAGAACATAGTTTATATATATATGAATAAGCCAACCATTTCTGAAACTCTGAACAAAATCGGACGAAGCAATGCCATATAGTGTTACCCATTCCACATTCACCACCTAGTGTGCCAAACACACTACCAGAAAACTCATTTTCCGTGAGAGTGCAAAGCACACTCTCATGAAAAATAATCTTTTTCATGTGGGTGATGTAAATCACATCGCCAAAACTCGAGTGCTCCACTCACCACCATGAAAAAAAACAAAATCTGCCCACATTGCCTTCCTCCCGCACGTCATCCCCGCCGCCAGCTTCACCCCCACGTCTTCCCCGCCTCCGGTGTTTCCTCAGCCCAGCCAGATCCAGATCCGGCGGCGCCACTCGCGCCCCCGCCTCCAGCACCTCCCACCGCCCTGGCACCCACCGCCCCGCCGTCGGCGGTAGGGTCTCGCTCGAGCTCCGGTCAGACCCTACCACCAGCAGCGATCACCTTCTTCCTCTCCCCCTCCCCCCTGCCCCCTCCTGCATGTGGCCAGGACGAACTCCGGTGAACTCTGGTGAAATCAGGCCATGGAGCCCCTGCCCTGACCTGGCCTGGCTGTCGCTACCGCTGCCAGCTCCCCTAAACCGCCCGCCGTCCATCCCCACCACCTGCCCTACCTACCTCCCCTCAGCCGGCCATTCTATAGCCCGTCAGATTTGTGGAAGAAAAGGGGGAGAGGCTCGCTAGAATACTACGAAGCAGATCAAGGAGGAGGAGGCAAACCTTGCCGGGGGAGGAGGAGAAGGAGGCCGCCAGCACTGGAACCCGCCATGGCCACCACCGCCATGGACGCCGGTTGAGGGCATTTGCATGGGCACTTTGGGCCGTGGGCGCAGCCGCCAGGGAGGACTCGCCAGATTGGGGCGTGGGCACGGCTACTGGGGTGAGTTTGCCGGAGATGAGAGAGAGAGAGAGAGGGCGTGCGGTGGAGAGGAGTCGAGGAGATAAACGCGTGCGTGCGGCAGTGGGACGCTTCCATTGTTTCATCATGGGATCGTATAGGACGGCCTGCTCAATGTGCACGCCAAGAGACGCGAGCCTGCGCGCTTGGAAAGTAGAATTAGGGAAAAAAAGAAAGTAATAATTAGGGAAGCTGGTAGTTCATTCCTTATTTTAAATTGCAATGGCGATTTTGTCACTACTTTTAAACTTTGTGATTTCACCCTCGCGATTTTGGAACGAAGCATCCGTTTACCTCTGTTTCTAACACACACACAAACACACACACACACACCCCGCCGCCACGGAGGTCTGTCACCTTCTTCTTCGCCGCAGTTGCTCCGCAGTCCACAGCCACAGCGCCGCTTTCGGATGGCTGCTGCTGCAGCAGCGATGGTGGTGGCAGAGCACTGACACCTTCGGCATCGTCGTTGTTGCTCCACGGTCCAAGAACAAACCAGCTGGTATCCTGCTCGTCGTCCTCCTTGTCATGGCAGAAAATGCGGTGGACACCCCATCAAATGATGACTATCACCGTGAGTGAGACGCCGAACAACTCTTGGTTTTTGGTCTCACGCGGCCATGATGACCATGGCGGGATGCTGGAGTCCCGTCCCAGCGGCTCCTGCCAGTTGCCCGCCAAGAGTGCGGTTGCCCACAAGTCGATGAGACGCTGGCGTCCTCTCGCCGCAGCCGCAGCCAATAAGGGCATTCTGGGCATCAATTGATCAGGCAGAGGAAACGGTCACGCAGATTGAAATTGTCACACACAGATTGAGGTCCACGATAATGTTTCACCTGCAAGTTTGATCAATCAATCAAGAGCATAGTTTATATATATGAATAAGCTTACCATTTCTGAAACTCTGAACAAAAATCTTTGTACGATTATATATACTTTTTTATTTTATAGAAAAGGAAGGAACAGAATGTGACGAAGCAATGCGATATAGTGTTACTCATTCCACATTCACCACCTAGTGCGCCAAACACATTACCAGAAAAAAGAGATTTCATTAGGGGAACAATAATTTTTCCGTGAAAGTGCAAAGCACACTCCCATGAAAATAATCTTTTTAATGAGGGGGATGTAATTCCTGTGGGGAAAACTCATTTTCATGAGAATGCGCCACATAACGTCATGAAATCAGATGTTTTTTTATTGAGAGTGCTCCAGGAACCGCCATGAAAATGACTATCCCACCATGAAATTGTCTATTTTCATGACAGTGATCATTTTCATAAGAGTCAACTTGCACCGCTAAGAAAAATGGTTTGCTGGTTTTCAGTAGAAAAAAATTGCTTAAATACTGGAAAATCAAGAACAGAACAAAAGTTTTCTCCTTTTAATCTGCAGCGAATTTTTGTAACTATTCTTTCTCTCTAGTGCTAACTTGTAAACATACCTAATTTAGTTTAAGAGAATGCCCAAAGCATTAAAACATTCCATGTTCCAACATTTATTTAGGAAATTAAGAGTATCATGGTTCCATTTTAGCAAGCATAGTTATTAGTTTATTACTATTATTTCTGTCCTGGTGGTTCGCATTCTGGGAAATCATTTTGAAAATTGTAACATTTAATATAGTATAATTCCTGAAATATTGAGGTCAATGTAGTACTGGAAGAAATATGCTAAATATCTGCTAAAAGAATTTTGTGGGGAGAAATCTGACAAATTCCTTCCCAAAGAATTCAATAAGAGATTATTGCAGCCTTCTTCTCTGGTGAGCTATGAGCTATCCTTTTTCTCTGACGAGGGCCAACTCTGGCGGACTTGGCTCTGGTTAGGGGCGTTAGGATTTTGGGGGTACGACGAGAGGTCGGGGGATTTTGTGGCTTCCCGGCTATATAGTGTTGCTAGGGGATGCTGCCGGCCTAGCAGAGGCGTGGCCGGTGGCTGAAGGGACAGCGATGCCGCCTATCACCGCCTACTGCTGATGTGGTGGAAGGAAGTTGGGCGAAGCCAGCACTGGTGCCGAGGCTGCCTTTGTTCGAATGGTTAGGGTTTGCGGCGGTGGAGGTGGTGGTGGCGCTGCTGGAGGTGAACAGGGATGTAGAGGAGGCGGTGGAGCACAGCATGAAGCAACGACTTCTGGACGGATTTGCTTGGGAGCGTGGTAGCAGGGCAAGGGCTTCAGCGGCTTGGCGCCGCCAAGGCTAGAGACAAAGGAGTCCAGGGCACGCAACAAATGGAGAAAGAAGTGGCAGTAGTGGATTGGGTGGCTCTATGGCTACCGGAAGAAAAAGGAGATCCGGACTGTCAATTTCATATCCAATGGTTAAAAATCCAATATATGTTTTTCCAACAAAAATCCATCATAAGACATGTAAACGGTCGCTTTTCTTAAAGTAAAATATTGGATATGCATACCACACAAAACACATGCTGACCACTGAATGCACCACAACGTGTTATGCACCACAACGTTGTTATGTAACCACATTTGATTTCACGTTTTTTATAGTTAAGATTAGAATATATTTTTAATTGTCACAAAATAATTGGAAAAGTAATAATATGCATCATTAAGGAAAAACATATATAGAAAAAGAAAATAATACAATTTACCCAAATCAACAAGACCTTTAGCTACCTGTCCTGTTGTGTGGCTAGCCTTTTTCTGCGTGGAGCATATCACATTGTTCAGCTGTTTGGGCCAACAACCAGCACAGATCGGTTTCACATGGGTTAGTAACTACCGAAACAAGCCACAGTGTACAGACCAAGGAGCAACGCAGGTTGCTTAATCCCACCTCTCCAAGCCAAGAAGCATTGCTACCCAGCTTATTGTCTATCTATATAAAGTAAAATTAGGGGACAAGCCAGTAACTACCCGGTTGGCAACGCCTAATACCCTCTTGTCAACTGTTCACTACTGGTGGCCGTGGAGCTCCGGCGAGAACCTACAGCCAGTGACGACCACCTTCTTCCCCTCCCCCCACCCCCATGCCCCCTCCCGCATGTGGCCATGACGAACTCCAGCAAGCTCCAACGAACTCTGGCCATGGAGCCCCCGCCCCGACATGGCTCGGCTGCCGCTACCGCTGCCAGCTCTCCTAAACCACCCGGCACCACCTACCCTACCTGCCTCCCCCCGGCCAGCCATTCTATATCCCATCGGATATGGGGAAGAAAGAGGGGGAGAGGCTCGCCAGAATGCTAAGAAGCAGATCTAGGAGGAGGAGGAGGCATACCTCGCCTGGGGAGGAGGAGGCCGCTGGCACTGGAACCCGCCATTGCCACCGCCGCTGCCATGGACGCTGGTCACGGGCATTGCACAGGCACTTTGGGGCACGGGCGTGGCCACTAGGGAGGACCTCGCCAGAGTGGGGCGTGCGGGCACGGCTGTCGGGGATTGTTTGCTGGAGATGACAGAGAGAGAGAGAGAGAGGGCGTGCAGTGGGGAGGAGTCGAGCAGATAAGCGCGTGCGTGCAGCGGTGAGGCACTTCCGTTGTTTCATCGTAGGATCGGATCCGACGGCCTGCGCGCTGTGCACGCCAAGAGACGCGAGCCTGCACACTTGGAAAGTAGCATTAGGGATAAAAGAAAGTAATAATTAGGGAATTTGGTGTTTGTGTTCTTATTTTAGATTGCAATGGTGATTTTGTCCCTACTTTTCAACTTTGTGATTTTGCCCTAGCGGTTTTGGAATGAAGCATACGTTTACCTCTGTTTCTAAAACCATTAAATCTAGGTGGATTAAATGGCAAGAAAAAAAGAGAAAACAAAAGGCACCCACGTGAAAAAACAAGATTACCCTCGACTTATCATTTCATCTGGGCTTCGCCCATTCTCTTCACGATCAGTCATGGAAACACCTGGCGGGTTAGGGTTAGCAATGGGGAGAAATCAGTAGCGCAAGGGAGGTCACAGCAGACAAAGGTGGGCCGCCGGTCCTCGGCATGCGCTCGGGTGGGCCCTGGCGAGCTCGCGATGGCGCACGGATGGACCTGGCATGCGCACGGCGGTGCCCGCAGGCTCAAGGTGGCACGCGGGACACACACACACACACACACACACCGCCACTGCGGAGGTCTGTCACCTTCTTTGCCACTTAAAGGGGACCGTGACGCCTAAGAGGGGGGGTGAATTAGGCAACTTAAAAATTCTAACTCTAAACTATGGCCTCTTTTTCTAACCCTAGCAAAACCTATGCAATAGATAAACTATCTAGATGTGCAACTGTGGTTTTGCTAGTGTGTTGCTATCTCTACCGCAAACGTAGTAAAGTAATCAATGTAAATGCGGAAGCTAAAGAGCAAGGTAGAGATATGCAAACTCCCGTCGACGACTCCAGTATTTTTACCGAGCTATCGAGAAGCGCGCAAGCTTCCCCTAGTCCTCGTTGGAGCCCCTCGCAAGGAATCCCTCGCAAGGGCCAAGCTCCCGGTCGGGTAACTCCGTGGATAGCCTCGGGCCTTCCCCACGCGCAAGTGGGTCTCCGACGTGCCTTTCGGCAAGCCTCTCCCGGATGCTCCCCACCGTCTTCACTATCAAGCTTCCGGCCGAAACGCCGCGGGCCTTGTTCCCTCTGGTACACGGTGGCGGCCACACCACAAACGCGGTTGGTGTGATCTCGCAAGACTTCAAGCCCCTCCGATGTACAACAATGGTGCTCGCAAGCACCGAGTGGTAAGAGGTATGCAAACCTCACTAAACACTAGGCCTAAACCTAGAGCAAGTGCATGAGCAGTGGTCTAATCAACCTAAGCACTTCGCAAAGC
Source organism: Miscanthus floridulus (assembly GCF_019320115.1). Lineage (NCBI taxonomy): Eukaryota > Viridiplantae > Streptophyta > Magnoliopsida > Poales > Poaceae > Miscanthus > Miscanthus floridulus. The sequence goes on from NC_089589.1 coordinate 133,906,248, forward strand.
ACCTACGCTAATCACCTAATGAATCACTAAGCTCTATGCAAGTGGAGATCACTAGAATGGTGTATCAACACCCTTGGTATGTTTCCTTAGCTCCACACTTCTCAAATGGCCGGTTGGGGGTTGTATTTATAAGCCCCACTGAGAAAGTAGCCGTTGGGGTCGAACTCCCGCCATTCTGCTACTGACCGGACACTGAAGTCGTCCTGACCGAACGCGTCCGGTCGTCCCGACCGTTGAACCGCGAACCACTGATCGGACGCTGCCAGCGTCCAGTCACCTGCCACCGGACACATCCAGTCACAGTTTTGCCGTTCTAGAACCTCTCTTTACTCGATCGGACGCTGCTTCCCTACGTCCGGTCGGTTTCGCCGCCCACGTCCGGTCGTCCTGACTGCAGAGCCACCGGTCCAGCGTCCGGTTGTCCCGACTGCAGAGCCACCGGTCCAGCGTCCGGTTGTCCCGACTGCCGAGCCACCGGTCCAGCATCTGGTCGTCCCGACTGCCGAGCCACCAGCGTCCGGTCCAGCGTCCAGCCGCCTCTGCGAGCTCGTTTCTTCGTGATCTTGCGTACGGCTTGGTTCCAATCTTCATGCTTGGACTTTGCTTGATCTCTTGGGTCTTTTCTTGTGCTCCTAAGGTCTTGCTTAAGGTGTTGATCATCGAATCATCACGTCGCCTTCGTCCAAGTCACGTCTTGCATCCTATTGAACTACAAAACAAAACACTTGCAAATTCATTAGTCCAATTTGGTTGTGTTAGTCATCAAACACCAAAATCCAAAGTAAATGGGCCTAGGGTCGATTTTCCTTACAATCTCCCCCTTTTCGGTGATTGATGCCAACACGACCAAAGCAAGCAAATAATAAAAAAAAATTAAATTTAAAAACTATCTACTTGCTAGGATGCAATGCAAAGGGCAAGGTTATATGATGCTAGAATATCCTACTTAGATACCAATTGAAGACCATCTTGCGCTTGCAAATGTCCCCATGTGGCATTATGGATTTAAGCCTTGCTTCCTATAATTTTTTTCAATACATAGGCAATCCATAATCCACTATCCTCCCTTTTTCGGACCATTACACCTTATTTTAATGCTTGCCTTTGGTCCTCTAAATTCTCCCCCTTTGGAATCAAACACCGAAAAGGAAGACATTAGTGGCACAAGGGAGGGTCAAACTTTTTGATCCTTTGAATGTAGAAAGGAATAGGTCACAAAATTTGACTCTCACATTATATAGATTAAGCTCCCCCTAAATATATGCATACATATGATAGAAAGCAAAGTATATGCATAATTGGCACATTATTGCACAAGGGAATTTAATCTATATAATGTATGGAGAAAGCATATAAATGTCAAAATGAAATCAACATGATGATATTTTTTTAGAAATACCACATGTGGAAACCAAATTGATTTCTACCACTTGCAATAGGTGGTGGATATTTGAAGTATGATGCTTAGCTCTAGGGACTCCATTTTCCTTGCAATGAGACTACTACACACATGATAAGCTTGAAAAGATGTTAGTCTCAAGGCATCCAACTTGTAGAGTAATCCTCCCCCTAAATTTGTGCACACAAGTGTAGTAAACTTTGTAGAAATCATGCACATTGATTTTAGAATCAAAATACCACTTGAAAGATGACATCTCATGAATGTGAGAATCATTTTCAAAGTAGATATTCGGGAGAGATTATCTACAATTTAGACTTTGGCACATATTAGATAAACAAAAGTAAGACAAGCTATGTGCCGTGCTTCTAAGCAATTTTAAACCATGTAGGTTTGCTCCAAGGGTTAAAAATGAGACCGAGCAAGCCTACCATAAGATATACCTAGTGTATGCATGATAAAAGATATAAGCATGCAAATGCAAACCTAGGCATGAAGAGTAACTAAATGCTTAAAGATACCAATTGTAGGAAAAACTAATTGCAAGATGTACCAATTGAAAAGTAATAACATCTAGTTACCTAACATGGGAAGGGGAATTTGGGTCCATAGTATTCACTAACCCACTTGGCAATGATTTTGTCCATCATGATGCACCCCATGAAATGCACCCATACTTTGCCAAGTCTCCAAATTCTCTGAAGTCCGACGGACTTCTCACTTCCCTTTCGGGATCCAAACCTTCTTGGTGCTCTTCATGTTTGAAATGATTTCCTTTGGCACCCAAAAGTGTTTGACCCCATTGTTGGCTTGCATGTTCACCTTGATGGCCACCACCTTGTCATTTTTCTTCTTCTTCAAGAGATAAGGTGTGGAGGCCTTCTTGTCCACCTTGTTGGTGTAGGTGTTGGAGAGCTTGCTTGTTTGCTTTTTCTCCTTCTTCTTTGCTCCTCCCCCATTCTTCACCTTGCACTCATAGGACTTGTGACCTTCCTTGTGGCACACATAACAAACCCTGGTTTGTCCTTCATCAAGCTTCTTCACTCCCTTGACGGTGTTATCTTGATGAAGTTGGGTTTGCTTTGCCTTGCCTTTCACTTGAGTCAAGTCCTTGGTGAGGCGAGCTACTTCTTGCTTGAGTTTCTCATTCTCCTTTGCAACCTCTTGTGTGCATGTATCTACAACAACTTTCTCAACACAAACTCGTGCCATAAGGCACACACGAGAAGAGCTTGATGATGAGTGCTTGCGGCCTCGCCTCTTGTGATGGCGTTCTTCTTCACTTGAAGAATCATCCCAAGATCTTATTGATGTGAGGGCTTGGTTCTTGCATGCCTTCTTCTTTGTCTTGGATGTGGGCTTGTTTGGATAAACTTCCACAAAGTGCCCCAACTCACAGCATCCATAGCATCCTCTCTTTCTTTGCTCATTTCTTTGATTTGTGAAAATGAAATCTTGAATTTGGATGGGCACACCCTTGACATTGAGCCTTTGGATCATCTTCTCCACCTTGTTGATCACTTTGATTGATTCTTCATCAAGATCGGAGGTGGAGGAGGAAGATTGATCATCACTTGAATCTTCATCATCATCATCACCATCCTCATCTTCTTCTTGATCTTCACTTGAGGAACTTGAGCTTGAGCTTGTCTCAACTTGCTTGCCCTTCATCTTCTTTTTCTCGCTACAAGCGAGAGCTTTGCCTTTGCTTGATGAAGAAGCTTCTTCTTGACCCATCTTACGTGACATTTCAAATGCCACTAACTTGCCAATGGCTATGCCCGGGGTCATGTTGCTCAAGTCCTCCATGTTGTGAAGGATAGTGATGATGCTTGCAAATTTCTTTTGTGGTAGCACGAAGATGATCTTCCTCACAATGTCCGCATCATCTAGCTTTAATAATCCTATAGAATGGAGCTCATTGATAATTAGATTCAAACAAGAATACATATCACGAACAAGCTCATCATCATTCATAGTAAAGGAATCATAGTTTTGCTTTGCTAGACAATGTTTTTGCTCACGGACATTGCTTGTGCCGTCATGGAGTTTTAACCAAATTTCATGTGCCGTATTTAAAGTGAATACTTGGTTAAAAACATCCATGCTAAGTGATTCAAACAAGCAATTTTTAGCTCTAGCATTGAAGTGCATTTCTTTTTCATCACTCTTTGTGGGTTTTTCAGGATTCTTGATGGGTTTCATCCCGTCATGAGTGACTCTCCATACACCCAAATCAACCGCCTCAAGGTGGCAAGCCATTCTAGCTTTATAGTATGGGAAGTTAGTGCTGCCAAAGTTCGGAGGCCTAGCAGTATCCATCCCAACCACTCTAAATAGCGTCGGCTCAACGGCGGTTAAGCCAAAGGTCCAAAATGAGCCAACCGGCTCTGATACCAATTAAAGGGGACCGTGACGCCTAAGAGGGGGGGTGAATTAGGCAACTTAAAAATTCTAACTCTAAACTATGGCCTCTTTTTCTAACCCTAGCAAAACCTATGCAATAGATAAACTATCTAGATGTGCAACTATGGTTTTGCTAGTGTGTTGCTATCTCTACTGCAAACGTAGTAAAGTAATCAATGTAAATGCGGAAACTAAAGAACAAGGTAGAGATATGCAAACTCCCGTCGACGACTCCAGTATTTTTACCGAGGTATCAAGAAGCGCGCAAGCTTCCCCCTAGTCCTCGTTGGAGCCCCTCGCAAGGAATCCCTCGTAAGGGCCAAGCTCCCGGTCGGTTAACTCCGTGGATAGCCTCGGGCCTTCCGCGCGCGCAAGTGGGTCTCTGACGTGCCTTCCGGCAAGCCTCTCCCGGATGCTCCCCGCCGTCTTCACTATCAAGCTTCCGGCCGAAACACCGCGGGCCTTGTTCCCTCCGGTACACGGTGGCGGCCACACCACAAACGCGGTTGGTGTGATCTCGCAATACTTCAAGCCCCTCCGATGTACAACAATGGTGCTTGCAAGCACCGAGTGGTAAGAGGTATGCAAACCTCACTAAACACTAGGCCTAAACCTAGAGCAAGCGCATGAGCGGTGGTCTAATCAACCTAAGCACTTCGCAAAGCACCTACGCTAATCACCTAATGAATCACTAAGCTCTATGCAAGTGGAGATCACTAGAATGGTGTATCAACACCCTTGGTATGTTTCCTTAGCTCCACACTTCTCAAATGGCCGGTTGGGGGTTGTATTTATAAGCCCCACTGAGAAAGTAGCCATTGGGGTCGAACTCCCGCCATTCTGCTACTGACCGGACACTGAAGTCGTCCTGACCGGACGCGTCCGGTCGTCCCGACCGTTGAACCGCGAACCACTAATCAGACGCTGCCAGCGTCCGGTCACCTACCACCGGACATGTCCGGTCGCAGTTTCGCCGTTCTGGAACCTCTCTATACTCGATTGGACGCTGCTTCCCTGTGTCCGGTCAGTTTCGCCGCCCGCGTCCGGTCGTCCCGACTATAGAGCCACCGGTCCAGCGTCTGGTTGTCCCGACTGCAGAGCCATCGGTCCAGCGTCCGATTGTCCCAACTGCTGAGCCACCGGTCCAGCGTTCGGTCGTCCCGACTGCCAAGCCACCAGCGTCTGGTCCAGCGTCCGGTCGCCTCTGCGAGCTCGTTTCTTCGCGATCTTGCGTACGGCTTGGTTCCAATCTTCATGCTTGGACTTTGCTTGATCTCTTGGGTCTTTTCTTGTGCTCCTAAGGTCTTGCTTAAGGTGTTGATCATCGGATCATCACGTCGTCTTCGTCCAAGTCACGTCTTGCATCCTATTGAACTACAAAACAAACACTTGCAAATTCATTAGTCCATTTTGGTTGTGTTAGTCATCAAACACCAAAATCCAAAGTAAATGGGCCTAGGGTCCATTTTCCTTACACCACTGTTGCTCCACGGTCCACAGCCATTCCCACTTTTGGGTGGCTGCTGCACCTGTAGCGATGGCGGCGGCAGAGCACTGACACCTTCGGCCTCGTCGTTGTTGCTCCATGGTCCGAGAACAAACCTGCTGGTATCCTGCTCATGGTCCTCCTTGTCACGGCAGAAAAGATGGTGGACACCCCAGCAAACGATTACCATCATGGGGAGGGAGGCACCGAACAACACCTGGTTTTTTGTCTCACGCGGCCATGATGACCATGGTGGGATGCCAGAGTCCTGTCCTAGTGGCTCCTGCCAGTTGCCTGCCAAGGGCGCGGTTGCCCATAGGTCGACCAGACGCTGACTTCCTCCCACCACAGCCGCAGCCAGGAAGAGCATACGCCATGCATCAATTGATCAGCCAGAGGAAACGGCCACGCAGATTGAGATTGTCACACAGTTTGAGGTCCACGATAATCTTGCTACTGTGAGTGTGATCAATCAATCAAGAACATAGTTTATATATATGAATAAGCTTACCATTTCTGAAACTCTGAACAAAAATCTTTGTACAATTTTATGTACTTTATTATTTTATAGAATAGGGAGGACCTAAATTGGACAAAGCAATGCGATATAGTGTTACCCATTCCACATTTACCACCTAATGCGCCAAACACACTACCACAAAACCGAGATTTCATGAGGGGTACAATTTTTCCATGAGAGTGCAAAGCACAATCTCATGAAAATAATCTTTTTCATGTGGGTGACGTAAGTCCTGTCGCGAAAACTCATTTTCTTTAGGGTGCTCCGCATACCATCATGAAGTCAGTTGTTTTGCATTTGAGTGCTCCACGCACCACCATGAAGATAACTATCCCGCCACGAAATTATCTATTTTCATCAGAGTGATCATTTTCATGAGAGTCAACATGCACCATCACGAAATATGGTTTACTGGTTTTCTGTAGAAAAATAAATTGCTTAAATATAATACTGGAAAATCAAGAACATGAACAAAAGTTTTCTTTTAATCTGCAGTGAACTTTTGCAACTAGTCTTACTCCCTTTTGCTAACTTGTAAACATACCTAATTTAGTTTAAGAGAGTGCCCAAAGCGTATAAAAAGATTCCACATTGCAACATTTGTAGGCAGCCGGCCCAACCGCCTCAGAGCCTGTATTGAAAACACCTCCCAAAAGAGTTTGTATAGTAGTGCCGTTTACCTCTGTTTCTAACACACACACACACACACACACACACACACACACACACACACACACACAAACACACACACACAAACACACACACATATACACACACACCGCCGCCTTGTCATGGCAGAAAAGGCGGTGGACACCCCAGCACTGACGAGGCCAGAGGCAGAGGAGGCTGGGGGTGCAACAAATGGAGAAAGAAGTGGCAACAGTTGAATGGGTGGCTCTGTGGCCACAGGAAGAAAAAGGAAAAAGTTAAGGTTGGAGAAGGAGATCTGGACCATAAATTTCATATCCAACGGTTAAAAATCCAACATATCTTTTTCCAACAAAATTCGATCGTAAGACATCTAAACGGTCACTTTTCTTAAAGTAAAATGTTGGATATGCATACACCACACAATGCATATGATGACCACTTAATCCACCACAACGTGTTATGTAACCTTTTCGGGATAAATCTAGGAAAGAAATATGAGCATCTATGTTGAGTCAGTGTTGAACACTTGGGTAGGTTATTGCTACACACGCCTACTAATATATCAACAATGTTTGATGTCTTAGAATACAATGCCACAAAAGAATAAATTCTGATGTGCTCAGAGCTAATAAGTATTAGAACTAGTTGTATTGAATGTAAACATACCCTGCTTTGTCCAAACACTACTACACAAACTTCATCACCGCCGGTTCGTAGCCCCTCTTCATGTTTTAGCCAGTGTTTGTAAAAGTGGTCAGTGGTAACAAAGGTTATCACTGCCAGTTCAGAACTGGCAGTGATATCATTTCCATCACTACTTCCAGCATTCGATCCACTAGTGACGAACTGGACATTATCACCTGTCTAGCATACAATCCAGTGGTGATGAAGTTGTACATCACCGTTGGTCAGGAATATATCCAGCTGTGACGAAGAGCTCATGACCACTGTTCTGTTGTTTGTTTAGGCGGTGAGGAAGCGATTTTTATTGCCGTTGCGGTATACGACCCGATGGTGATGAAGAGCTTATCACCACTAGTGCGTCCTTTGATCTGGACATGATGAAGAGCTCATAACCGCTCGTGCACCATTTGATTCAGCTGTGATGTCTTGATCATCACCGCATGTTTTACCATATCACCAATGGTTTATCTAGTGCCGGCGGTAATAATGCATCTTTAGAAAACTAATTTAGATATAAAATCAAGTCCAAGACCTACACAATATACATCAAAATATACATCCGGTTCAAGTCAGGAGTCCTCGACCACAATGTTTCCTCAAGAACATGGGATATAAAGTTTAACACAAGTCCAAGCTAAAAACACAAATATATATCCCTATATCAATGCAATGGTCTCCATTCGGATTCAAGACTTGGTCGATAATGAAACCATCAAATTGTTCTTAAAGCGTATATATCTCTATATTAGTAACCTTGGTGAAAATTGTTTTCACCGCTGGTCGGGATATTATTCGATGGCGGCCGACGATGAAAACAATTTTCACCGTCAGTAGTTTGTCGCCCCACTGTGCCTCGCTGGCCTTTGAACCAATGGTGAAACTTTACCGACAGTGAAAACGGTGCTGCGTCGAAAATGAAATCTGCTGTAGTGAAAGAAAAGTTTTCGTCAAACTATATAAGCTTAAAATGCATGGTGCTATTTTACAGGTAACAGTCATTGTTTTTTCCGGACGTAGCATTTTCCCAGATATGAATTCAAGAACTTAAAAATCTATAAGTGCTTGATCGAGCCTTCTACAAGCAACAAAAGAAGAAAACAATGCTCTCTTTAGCAGTATATATATAAATATAGTAGATAAATAGAGATCGAATTATAGAGATAGATTAAAGAGATAGAGATTGAGATGTACTGAATTCCTTTTTTTTTTAAAATGATGTACTGCATTTTTAATAGACATTGTAGTTGGTAGATGACCGTGAACCTCGTGTGAATCTGCCGCATGGCTGTCTCATCCTTTGCCACACAATGACCCTACCGGCCACCACAGGAGGGCGTCGGCGTCTGGTGGTTCTCTACGCTGCCTCGCCCTCAACGGGCAACTGGCAGCAGCAGCAGCAGCTGCAGAGGATCGGCCTCTCGCCGGGCGCGAGAATAGGTATGTGGGTGCTGTTCAGCATCATCATCCTGTTCATCGTCATTGGCTTGTGGCGTATGTTGTGCCGCTCCAGCAGGATCTATGATCCCGGGCCGCAGATCAGCGGCGAGGGTATTAGAGAATGCCGGCAGCAGCCTACGGTGGCGGCAGACATGGACTTGGCGCAGGCACAGGCGCCCGCGCCGGTGCTGGCACTGACGCTGGAGTGCATGTACCGGTCGGCAGACGGTTGGGCTGAGCAGACGTGCTCACTGTGCATGTCGCCGACGGCGACATGGCGAGGGTGCTGATGTTGTGCAAGCATTGCTTCCACACTGCCTGCATCGAGCCATGGCTGCGCGGGCACGACACCTGCCCGCTCTGCCGCGCTCCCACAACTACCAATGGCGGCCCGAACTTGGGGACGTGAACCTAAGTAGCAAGCTAGCTTAGCTCGTGTAGCCCTCTAGTTAATTTGGTTTTGCGTGTACTAGATATAACATAACAAATCTCCAGCAATAGTTGGCCTTATAGCTGGCCATAGCTATTTTAAACAGTATCAATATTTGTATTGGTGGTGTGAAAGGATCAAATACCGCATCCAAGAGGGAATGGATTGGGCTAATCGAAAATTCTCACGAAATTTAAACATATCGCTTATCTAAATTCACTCGCGTGTCTAAAGATGTGTTGTAGTCTAATTGCACAAAGTTTTATACATCAAATTCTAACTTTATACTAACACCACAACTATTCTATGAAAGTTTAGCGCTCGATGAGATCTACATCTTTCCAGTTTTGATTTTTTTATTTAAAGTTATTTAGAAATAAATATTTTTAAAAAAATGCAACCATCTTCAAAAAAAAATCATGAAACTAGAATGTTGTACATCTCATCTAGCACTACAACCTTTTTAGAAAAGAAGAATCTTTATGCGACATAATACAAGAAAGATACGCTTTTGCTAAAGTGACAAACACTATACACGCTTAATATGCTCCTGAAAATTTATATTATTTTTTTGAGTGTCTTAATGATCTCAAATGACAAAACTCAAAGATATAAGTTGTCGGTCTCATCTAGGGCTACAATTTTCATGTACAAAGTTCCTTTATCCGACATTATACAAGAAAGATATGATTTTTTAAGGTGGCAAGACTTGGTACGCGATAAATATGCTGTTGAAACATTATTTTATTTGAGCATCTTGCTGATCTCAAATGAAAAAACGCAAGACTAGAGAGTTGTAGGTCTCATTGAGGGCCACAATTTTGATAAAAAATCATATTCATCCGAGGTCGTATGAAAAAGATATGATTTTTTAACGTGGAGCCTTTGCCGCTGACATATGAGTTGAATCAACATGCTACGGAGGATAGTAGGTCAGGTACACACTCATATGAACCTGGATTCGACCGGTTACAACTTCAGAAATCAAAATATATATTTTGGAACTTTGGGCCCCTAGATGACATCTCCAGAGAACCGGATGACTGACAAATTTTACTCGTCATTTTATACGAAGAATTCAAACTGGTCTTCATAAACAATTCATTGCTTGTAACCACATTTAATTTCACATTTTTATTGTTAAGAATATATTTTTAATTGTCACAAAATAATTGGAAAAATAATAATATGCATCAGCAAAGCAAAAACATATATAGAAAACGAAATAATACAAATTAGCCAAATCAACATGAGCTTTAGCTTAGGTGTCCTGTTGACTGTTGTCTGGTTAGCCGCTAGCCTTTTTTTTTTAGTGGAGCACTGTCTTTATATTCATTCAACAAAGCCAGTAGCCTTCTCCTGCGTGTAGCACATCACATTGTTCAGCTGTTTGGGCCAACACAACCAGCCCAGATCGGCTTCACATGGGCCAGTAGCCACAAGGTACAGACGAAGCAGCAGAAAGCAGGTTGCTTAATCCCACCTCTCCAAGCCACGAAGCAATGCTACACCGCTTGCCTATTATAAAGTAAAATGAGGGGACAGGGCAGTAACTCCACAGTTGGCAACGCCTCATGCCTAAGGATGGCAACGGGGACCCGATACCCGATACCCGATGGGTATTTGATCCATTAGGGGACGGGGATGGGATCATATCTTTACCCGCGGGCATCTAAATGGGCAAGAATCCATACCCGACGGGTATAGCGGGTATGGGAACGTTCCCTGTTTACCCGTCCCCGTTACCCGTTGGGGAACCCGACTATTTGAGCTGTCATGCGAGTATTAGGTCCAAAGAAGCTCAACATAGATATTTTGGTCCAAATCTGAACAGTCATATATATAATTTGTGTGTTCTAGGAACCCTCGTTCAATTTTTCCTCACCATCTCCGCCAGCAGCACAAGCACGCCTGTCTCACGAGCGCTCGTGCCCCTTGCTTCCTCAGTTCGGTCTCTCCGCCACCTTTGCTCGTCCTCCTCGCAACCTCACTCCTCGGCATCTCCGAGACTCCGACACTTATACCCGGGTGAAGAAGAAACGTCTCCGATTGCAAAGCTGCGACCCCAAGTGTCATTGTTTATCGGGTATGCAGTACCCGTCGGGTATCTGTTACCCGACCGATACCCAACGGGTACGGGGATGGGCAAGAATCTATACCCGAGACAGTTAATGGGGATGGGGATGGGATGAATTCTCCGTAGCGGGGAAGAGAACGTTCCGGCGATACCCGACGGGTATATACCCGTTGCCATCCTTACTCATGCCCTGCAGCCCTGATGTTGAGAGTTCACTGCTAAGGCTCGTTTGTTGCTTATATAAATAATAAAATGTAAGTAATAATTGTCTGTTTGGAATGTATGACAGGCGTAGAATGTTTGTAATATAATAAATAAAGTAATAATTAAGTGCCTTTTTGGTGTTTGGTGTGGTTCCAGCTTATGGAATGTATGACCGGCATAGAATGTTGGTAATAAAAAAAAGAAAGTAATAAAGCTCATGGAACGTATGACAGACATAGAATAGAAAGTAACAATTTAAGCTCCTATTTGGTGTGATTCCAGCTCAAGGAGTGCTTCTGGCATGGAATAGGTGAAGAGGAGCATTGGATGGCTGGCATGGAATGGGTGAGGAGGGGCTGTTTTCTAGTATGGCAGGCGGTGGCTCAAGGAGTACTTTCTGGCATGGAATATGTGAGCAGGAGCGCTTCTGCCTCGTGGCGTGGAATGGATGTGAGGTGGAGTCATTTTCTCGAATGGTAGGTGGACCCACGATTTTGGGTTGCGGTACAAGTTTGGTGCAGGCATGAGCACTTCTGGCGCGGAACAGGTGAGGAGGAGTCATTTTCTCGTATGCCAGGTTCACCCAAGATTTTAGACTTCGGTAGAAGGGCTTTGGCTCTGGTATAGGAGCACCCGGAATGGAGCCCCTCCAAGCAGCCTCTAAATATAAGTGAAATAAATTTTTTAGTTGGATCTTACTTAGGATAGTAGTTGGATATATTGACTAAAATTACGGATATTGAGGCTAAATATCCAAATTCGTATTTGATATTTGAGAACTTTAGTAAAATACCCATACTAGGCAAGCCCGTGTTAGGGGCTACCCCACCATCGTGCGCTAAGGGCTGGCAAGCCTGCAACAGGGACTGCCCCTTCAGTGGCCAACGTGTACCAAGGGCTAGTGAGCCCGCACCAAGAGCCCGCCCCACCTACTAGTCATGTACTGAGCGAGTGCCGTGTGCCTAGGGCCGGCAAGCCCATGTCATGGACCTCCGACCGAGCTGCTGCTAAGCGCAGAGGTTTGGTGTGCCCACGCCACTGATGGCGTGCTGCTGCTGCCGCTCGGAGGTGCTCTATATGCATCAGGAGGGAGAAGAGAGGATAAGACAGAGCTCGGGAGAGAGAGCGGGGGAGGATAAACCTACAGAGAGAAATAGGTTCAGGCGTGAGCAAACTTTCTTAAATACGGATAATTTTCACTACGGGTTCTTAACATTTTCACTCAGCGGTGTTTGAATACCTTCTCCTAAACTACCCTGTGACATCGGATGTTTAAACCAAGAGAGGTTTTCCCTACTGATTCTTAACATGTTCACTCGGCGGTGAAAATACGGATAATTTTCACCACCGGTTTGTACAACGGACCTGTGGTAAAAATCATGGCCAACAGTTTTCATAAAACCAGTGGTGAAAGTGCCACTGACAAGAAATACAAAAATCACAGTTAGAACACCATATTAAACTTTACTACGACTACGATAGTACATATTTAACCTGTAATGAGATGTAAAGTTTGCTCAAACGCACGACGTACAGCACCTCCTCTTCTCGGCTATGTAGTTTTTTCACAAAAAAATGTTGGTACCCCAAATAAAACTTCATCACTTCTAAGAGAAATAAAAAATATTCAGTGAACACTTGTCGAGTCAAAAAAATCGATATGTAACATGTTCCATTCCAAGCAAAATTCGAAAATCTCGTCGCAGCCTCTTCTCTTTCGCCGCAGACAACATGACGACGAATAACTTCATGTATTTCTGTAGTATATACAGTTCTAGTAGGTCGTAATACAGTACCATGACTTACTAACTTCTAGTAAGTAAGAGAAAACTGTTGACTGGCTGCCGAGAAAGGAGTTCATGGCCATGGCCACGCCTAGATGTCGTCGCCGGGACCGGGAGCGACAAGCGGGGCACGGCAGAGCGGGCAGGTGTCGTGACCGCGCAGCCACTCGTTGACGCAGGCGGCGTGGAACAAGTGCATGCACGCCGGCAGCACCCTGATGGCCTCGCCGTCGGCCAGCTCCGCCAGACACACCCCGCACGAGTCCTCCTCGCAGCCGTCCTCCTTCCGGTACGTGCACACCAGCGGCGGCTCGGCCGCCTGAACTGGCGGCACCTCCACGGCGGCCATCATCGAAGGATCCCTGTCCGCCAAGCCTGCTGCTTGGCTGCTCGGCGGACCCACTCTGTCCCCACCTCCGGCGACCTGCTCCTCCGCGTCGTCCTTCTGGAGGCCACACCAGAGGATCCTGAGCAGCACGACAACGCCGGTGATGGCAACGAACACTATGGGCATCACATTGTCGTTCGCGTCGCTGGGCTCGCCAGAATTCTGGCTGTAGTACGCCTGGCCATACGCACTGCCGTGCTGCGAGGACGACAGGTGGTTCTTGCTTCCACCGGCGGCATTGTTCGTGGTTGTGGCCATGGAATGTTCCATCATCGGTTTTGTAGGTGGCTTATGAGTTGACTGCGAGAACAAGGAGCTAGTCGTCGTCTTTTTGTAGGTGTAGCTGGGGTTGACGGCTGTTGCGAGGATTGTTTCTTTGTGGCCATCGATGGATATGGATACATTGCCATGACATGACGACGACGATGATGGCGATGGCGTGCGTTACTGCGTACGTCTTCATAGAAGAAATTCCCGGGAAGGATCTGTACGATTTGTCGTCACTATATATAATTCGTTCAAGACAGTACTTGTGTACATATATATTTATCACCTCCGTTTTCACTAGAAACCATAGAGTCAAGTTTGAACACTTATTTTGGATTTGTTATTATGAAATGAAATCGTGTGACATGATTACACCTATAAACTATACTGTCATGATTACACCATTGCAAATACATTGGCAAATACGAAAATCTGTACCTGCGAGAGATTACATGGCGCTATTACGAGAGATCTCTTGTAGCATAGTTTACAAACCACCAAGACAGTGGTAGACAACTCAAAGCAAACCGGAACAATAAGAGAAAGCAGGGGTAGGAGACCCTCATCCACGACGCCTAACAAACATATTGAGCTTGTGAAATAAAAAGACATCGACACTAAAACGATGGTGGCGAAGCATTCACCTCAAAGAGACAAAGAAACTATTAAAACTGGTTTGGTTGGTTAGAAATTGTTCATGGTTCACAATGCAAAATCATTTAGGAAACTGAGATTGTTGGAGAAGGACAAAATCTAAGGTCTGCTATTCCTTCCGTTAACACTAGTAGAGAACAGACCTTTGATCCTCGGTCAAAATGGACTCTAGTCCCGGAATTTTTTGCCCCCGGGACTAGAAATACCTTTAGTCCCGGTTGGTGGATCCAACCGGGACTAAAGGCCCCTGCCCAACGGCTACTGCGCCAGACAGAGGTGGCAGGGACCTTTAGTCCCGGTTGGAGCCACCAACCGGGACTAAAGGTAGACTTCTACTCCCGGTTGGTGGCTCCAACCGGGAGTAAAGGTCTACTCCCGGGCCGTGGCTGCGCCCGGGGTTGGAAAGTTACCTTTAGTCCCGGTTGGATCTATCAACCGGGACTAAATGTTCTCCCTTTATAAATCGGCCGTCTCCTCCTTCCTCCCCGAGCCCGAGCTCAGCACATTTTGAAGCTCACTGCAGTAGTGTTCTTGCTTCCTCCCTCCCTCCATTGTTCCTCCATCCATTCTTCGATTCCTCCGTCGATTCTTCAATTGTAAAGGTTACCAATCTCATACTCTCATTTTTTACCATTTTCTTATGCCATTTTATTCACTATATATATTTATGGTTCTTTATTATGGTTTTTTTTCATTTGTAAGCAATTTGAGCTCAAAATCACTTTAAGCTTGCATATTTACATGAAAGAAGGTTAAAGTATATATAAATATAAAGTTAGAAAATAGTTAGAAAATTATAGCAAATCCTTACTAGTTGAACTTGCGGACCGTGTTCAGGTCGGCGAGGATGTTCTCTGCCGAGCGGTAACGGACGTCAAGGAGGAGCTTTGATTCTACGAGGGAGAGCGATAACGGTCGTGGAAGACCGTGTTCCCTTCCTCGTAGAATCGGAGCTCTTCCTTGACCAAGTACGGTGCCGTCCGGTGGAGAAATCCTCGCCAAGCTGATCACGTAAGCAAGGTCAACTAGTACGGATGGTTATTTATTCACATGTCCCGATATCGTCGTAGTAGTCTGTCAATCACCGTACCTAAACGTAGTATATATAAATAAAAACTTAGAAAATAGTTAGAAAATTATAGAAAATCCGTATTAGTTGAACTTGCGGACCGTGTTCAGCTCGGCAAGCATGTTCTCTGTCGAGCGGTAACGGACATCAAGGAGGAGCTTTGATTCTACGAGGGAGAGCGACAACGGTCGTGGGAGACCGTGTTCCCTTCCTCATAGAATCGGAGCTCTTCCTTGACCAAGTACGGTGCTGTCCGGTGGAGAAATGCTCGCCGAGATGATCACGTAAGCAAGGTCAACTAGTACGGATGGTTATTTATTCACACGTCCCGATATCGTCGTAGTAGTCTGTTATGTGTGTACATTCCCATTCTTCTGTTAATTTGCGGAAATATCATATGAATTACTTACCTGCCGCAGTAAAAGACGAGAACACAATGACCATTAAAAATATCATTGTTTAGAGATCTAGATAATTTTATAGTTTGTTAATTTTATTTGTTTATAAAAGAAGAAATTTATAGTGTATTAAAAAATGAGTATAGAGAGTAGATGGCAACTGCTTCCGGGTCCTCGGCCTCTCATGGGTTTCCAAAGCGACTTAGGCCGGGCCTTCCTCTCATTCCATGCGGCAAGTGTCGTGATGAGATGAAGATTGTGATGGAGTACCGAGTGAAGAAGGAGGGTCCCAACAAGGATCGTATCTTCTACAAGTGTCCGGATCGCAATGTGAGTTATTTTATCGTATTTAATGATTATGGTTAGTTTATACCTATTTTCATGATGGTTGTGATTAAAGTTCTAATTTTTTGTTTTAATTTCAGTGGGATGGCAGTGGACGATGTTCAGGCTTCTACTGGGAGGAAGAGTATGTTGAACTCGTGCAAAAATATCTTGCACAACAGGCAGATACGGCGGCTAATGAGGCAGTGATCCAGCCGAAGAAGCCCAAAGATGTTGCACAATCGGGGGATCTGTCTGTTTTAGTTGAGATTGGTCGCGAAATCCTTGTGCTCCTGAAATGTATTTTAGCTTTAGTTCTTTTAGTGGTAGTTGGGATTGTCTACATTGTAGCGATGCTTTCATAAATTTGTATCTTTTGTGGTGGCACGCATGTTGTATAAATAATTAATTATGATCTAGGTTTTAATATGATATTTATGTCATGTAATGCAGATGAGCCGTCATTGGATGTATAATGCTGATCGCCGCTCACAAGAGTTCATTGACGGCGTGCATTCTTTATTACGTGCAGCCGAGACAAACAAACGCGACGGTTTCATGTGCTGCCCATGTGCCATATGTAAGAATACGGTGGAATATCCTTGCTCAAAGACTCTTCATTCACACTTGTTCAAGTCGGGTTTCATGCCAAACTATATTTGTTGGACAAAGCACGGAGAAACCGGTGTTGTAATGGAAGAAGATGAAGAAGAACAATGGGACGACAATGATATTATTCCTGATGGTGCGTGCTTCAATGATACTGCAATGGGAGAAGCTGAAGAAGAGGTAGTCGCAGAAGATGAGCTGGCTGATGATCTTTGTCAGGTCATTCGTGATGCACAAAGAGAATGTGAAAGTGAAAAGGAGAAGATCAAGTTCGAGCGGATGCTAGAAGATCACAAGAAATTGTTGTACCCAACTTGTGATGCAGGGCAGAAAAAGTTGGGAACCACACTAGAATTGCTGCAATGGAAGGCAAAGAATGGTGTATCTGACAAGGGATTTGGAGAGTTACTAAAAATCCAAAAGAAGATGCTTCCGAAGTACAATGAATTGCCCGCCACTACCTACGAAGCAAAACAAGTTGTCTGTCCTATGGGGCTAGAAATAGAGAAGATACATGCATGTCCTAATGACTGCATCCTATACCGTGGCAAAGAGTACGAGAAATTGGATGCATGCCCGGTATGCCATGCGTCGCGGTATAAGATCAGGCGAGATGACCCTGGTGATGTTGAGGGCGAACGTCCACGTAAGAAAATCCCTGCCAAGGTTATGTGGTATGCTCCTATAATACCACGCTTGAAACGTCTGTTCAGAAACAAAGAACATGCAAAATTGTTACGATGGCACAAAGAAGACCGTAAGGTAGACAATATGTTGAGACACCCTGCTGATGGGTCCCAGTGGAGAGCAATCGACAGAGAATTCCCGGAGTTTGCAAATGACGCAAGAAACTTAAGGTTTGCTTTAAGTACAGATGGTATCAATCCTTTTGGAGAGCAGAACAGTAGTCATAGCACTTGGCCAGTTACTCTAAGTATCTACAACATTCCTCCTTGGTTATGCATGAAGCGGAAGTTCATTATGATGCCTGTGCTCATCCAAGGCCCGAAGCAACCTGGCAATGACATCGATGTGTACCTGAGACCACTTATTTATGAACTTCTCATTTTGTGGAATAAAGAAGGTGTACGTGTGTGGGATGAGTACAAACAGGAACACTTTGATCTGCGAGCATTGTTGTTCGTAACAATCAATGATTGGCCTGCTCTAAGTAATCTTTCAGGACAGTCAAACAAGGGATATAATGCATGCACACACTGCTTCGGTGATATTAGAGGTGTATTCTTGAAAAAATGTCGAAAGGTCGTGTACCTTGGCCATCGTCGATTTCTTCCTGCAAATCACCCCGTAAGAAAGAAAGGTAAGCATTTTAAAGGGAAATCAGACCACCTGACCAAGCCTCGCAACCGAACCGGTGAGGATGTACTCGATATGGTCAATGATGTGAAAGTCGTCTTTGGAAAAGGACATGGAAGCCAACCTATTCCGAAAGACGCTACCGGTCACGCACCCATGTGGAAGAAAAAGTCCATATTTTGGGACCTACCCTATTGGCAAGTCCTGGAGGTCCGTAGCTCGATCGACGTGATGCACCTGACGAAGAATCTTTGTGTGAACCTGCTAGGCTTTATGGGTGTGTATGGAAAGCCTAAGGACACATTTGAAGCACGACAGGACCTGCGTTGTTTGAGAGAAAGAGACAACCTACATCCAGAGAAGACAGATGATGGACGCCATTACTTACGTCCTGCTAGCTACACTCTAAGCAAAGAGGAGAAGGAAATCATGTTTGAATGCTTAAACAACATCAAGGTACCATCTGGATTCTCCTCGAATATAAAGGGTATTATAAATGTGCCAGAGAAGAAATTCTGTAACTTAAAGTCCCATGACTGTCACGTTCTCATGACGCAATTACTTCCAGTTGCATTAAGAGGAATTCTACCTCCAAATGTACGTCTAGCCACCGTAAAGCTATGTGCATTCCTCAATGCAATTTCTCAGAAGGCAATTGATCCAACTGATCTAGCTAAACTACAGAATGATGTGGTTCAATGTCTCGTCAGCTTTGAGTTAGTGTTCCCTCCTTCCTTCTTTGATATTATGACACACCTCCTAGTTCACCTAGTCAAGGAGATTTTCACTCTCGGTCCTGTGTTCCTACACAACATGTTCCCCTTAGAGAGATTCATGGGAGTCCTAAAGAAATATGTTCACAACCGTGCTCGCCCAGAAGGAAGCATCGCCAAGGGCTATGGAACAGAAGAGGTCATTGAGTTCTGTGTTGACTTTATTCCCGACCTTGACTCGATTGGTGTTCCTGAATCGAGACATGAGGGGAGACTAAGCGGAAAGGGGACACTAGGGAGGAAAACATATATTGGTACGGATGATGATTATTTCAATAAAGCGCACTACACAGTTCTACAGAACTCCTCTTTGGTAGATCCGTATATTGAGACACACAAGGATCTCTTACGATCCGAGTTTCCTGGGAAGACTGAAGCTTGGATTACGCATAAGCACATGGAAACTTTCGGCGGTTGGTTGCGAAAAAAATGTCAAGGTGATGAGAGCATCCATGAGCAACTGTATTTATTGGCTATGCAACCATCATGGCATATCGTCACATACAAAGGGTACGAGATAAATGGGAACATATTCTACACAGTAGCCCAAGATAAAAGGAGTACCAACCAAAACAGTGGTGTCCGCATAGATGCCACAGACCCGAATGGGAATAAGCAGACATATTATGGACGCATAGATGAAATATGGGAACTAGAATATGCACCTACTTTGAAGATCCCATTGTTCAAGTGCCAATGGGTCAAGGTGACCGGAGGCGGAGTAACAGTAGACAACGAGTATGGAATGACAACAGTAGACCTTAGTAATATTGGGTACAAAGACGAACCATTCGTCCTTGCCAAGGATGTGAATCAGGTGTTCTATGTCAATGATATGTCTACCAAACCAAAAAGAGGGAAAAATGATAATGACTCAACCAAAGAGCCAAAGCGCCACATAGTTCTTTCAGGGAAAAGAGTCATCGTGGGAATTGAGGACAAGTCGGACATGTCAGAAGAATATGAAAAGGATGACCGAATTCCGCCCTTCAAAGTGAACAAAGACCCTAGCATCTTGGTAAATGATGAGGACACTCCATGGTTACGAAGCGATCATAACCAAGGGACATACATAAAGAAGAAGTTCACTGCTGTGCCCACTTGATGATATAGTGATTTAATATAGTGTGTGTTTGAGATATTATGTAATAATTGTGAATTCAGATGTTTATTATGTCATGTTTTAAATTAAATCAATGTTTGATTTGGTGGGATTTCTCTCTCAAAAAGGTAAATTATTAGGATACTGAGTGATGAAAAATTAAAATATTAACGTTAAAATGATATGAAAACAAATTTCCTGTCCAAAACCAATAATTTTAATAATTTTAATTAAACACTACATTTTTGCATTAACGAAATAATAAATATTAGTTACATTATGTTTTATAATTCTAACAAAAAATAAAAAAAGTTAGGTTATCGATTTTTCCTATGTGCAATAAACAAAAATAAAATTCATATTTTTAACAAAATAATTTTATGCCTTTTATTTAATTTACTATGTATTTAATAAAAACTATTGCATTTCTATTGTATGTAACAAGACTATTGCTTAAAACAGGCGGGAAACGAAACTGCAGGCCACCTTTACTCCCGGGTGGGAAGCCCACCCGGGAGTAAAGGTGGGCTGCAGTTTCGCGGCCCGCCAAAAAAAATCCTTTACTCCCGGTGCGTGTTACCAACCGGGAGTAAAGGTATACCTTTACTCCCGGTTGGTAACACGCACCGGGAGTAAAGGTACCTTTACTCCCGGTTGGTAACACGCACCGGGAGTAAAGGGTTTTTACTCCCGGTTGGTGGATGGCACCGGGAGTAATTCTCCTCTGCTATATAACCTCCAGCGCCTGGCAGATCGATCCGCTCGTCTTCTTCCTCGTCGAACACCGCCGCCCTCTTCTTCCTCGCGCCGCGTCTGTTCGCCTTCCGTGACACCGGCGTCGCCGTCTTCTTCCTCGTGCGGCCTCCACCGCGCGCGCCCGTGCCCCTCCTCCGCGCTTGCCCGTGGCCCTCCACCGCGCCCTCCTCCGCGCCTGACACGCCCTCCACCGCGCGTTGCCCCACCGCGCCGGCCCGAGGCCCTCCAGTAGGTACACTGCCGATATTTGGAACTCTAAATGATTTTAAATAAAAACATATCTTAAGGCAAGTTTTGAATATTTGGAACTCTAAATGACAAGTATAATTAAGGATCACCAATAAAATTACTTTAGAAATTAATTGGATCGATATAAATCCATGGCTTGTATAATAAACACGCTATATATTATTCGGAAACAACGCTACGAACCATCCGCTTGCTGTTAAGATATGTTTGTTAATAAACACGCTATATATTATTCGGAAACAACGCTACATTAATAGAAGAATTTTTTCTATCTTCATAGATCAATGTTTGTTAACGAAATTTTATCCAAATATATTCATGTAGGGTCTTTTTTTTTGAAGGATTTGTTGTAGGATATATAATGGTCAAATAGGAACTCAATTTTGATACCCAGTTTGTAAACTAAGCGTTTTTTAGTTTATCAAAAATATCACATGTTTCTTCATTTGTGAACTTTGAATATACAGATATAATATATTAATGTTGCTAAAGTAATATGAGCATTACATATTTTTTCCGGGAAGACTATCTTCAAACTTTATATCATAGCATCAGAGATCGCCTGTAAAAGAAGAAAATAAATTCTTATCATTTCGGAAATAGTAATGGTTATATGAGCAATAAGACACATATACTTACATTTCATAATGACTTATACTTATATTATTAACATAGAATTTTCTCATATGATGAATGACTACATGGTTGATCACATGGTACATAGGATCACAACATCACGCACCGACACCGCCCCGGCCCGCCTCACGTCGTCGTCGTCGTCGTCAGCACGCCGGCCCGCCTCACGTCATCGTCGTCAGCACACCGGCCACCGCGCCGACACGTATATATACGTCATTTGTATTCATATGCATTTCGTCCATGCGTTTCTATGTATACGGCGGAGCACCGCCGCCCTCGTTCACCCATGTGTACAGACATATATACGGCGGAGTGGAGCACCGCCACTCTTGTCACACCGCCCTTTCTCGTGCCCTAATTCGCCCTAGTACCGACGTAGTTCGTCCTAGTGTGGCGAATTGCGTCCGTGATCGAGGGGCAAGATTTAATAATGCATATTGTTTGTAGATTTTACGCATGTAATAAGCAAAGATTTGACGTACTATATATTGGTTTTGTTTTTTGAAGCTAGATGGCCGACCCGAGAAATATGGATGAGGAGGAGTTGATGATGAATTTGATCAACACTGGCACTCAAGTTGCCGGCGATGATGGTGCTAAAAATAACATGCAAGAGGATGTAGATGACGGGAGTCAGTACTTAGCTCTTGAACAAAATGAGCAACAACATATTGGCCAAGTATATATTTTTTATTATTAGCTATATATATATATTATCATATGTCCTATGTGTGCTCATGACATTAAAAATAATGTTTATGTTTTGTAGCCCTCTGGATCGACATCAACAACTACAACGAAGAGTAAAAATGTTCGAGGTCCCAAAAAGCCATTGGAGGGTCGCTTCATCATCTCAGAGTTCAATGTGGATACAGGAGAACCGGGGGGGCCGAATAAAATGAAATTTGTGCACCACTGTGGTCACCTTGTACGGGACCGACTCCCGATTAGTACCCGTGAATGGAAGAAGAAGACCAATGCTCCTCATATCAGTTTTGTCTCCGATCGTGACAAGGCGTTAATTTGGAATGATGTCTTGGTACATTTCACGCTCCAAACAGATGATTATGATGATATAATAGATGGTGATGAATTGAAGGAGCGAGTTAGGGATTGGGCAATGAAGAAGATGGCCACCCAGTTTCAGACTTGGAAGAAACACCTATACACGACGTATGTCAAGAAGAACATAGCACCAGATTTTACTGTCCCAGGCCCGATCTCAAAGCAGAGGCCCTATTGGGATGAGTTTGTACAGTACAAGACTTCGGAAGAGGGTGTGAGTCGGGTGATAAAGAACCAACATAATGCCCAACAGAAGACATACCACCATACCTTGGGATCAGGTGGCTACCCGACTGCCATTAAGAAGTGGAACAAAATGGAAGCAGACCTTCTTGCCAAGGGTATCAGACCAGAATCACTCGAGTGGGGAGAACGTGCAAAGAATTGGTTTTTCGCTCATGGGGGAACACTAGACCAGGAGACAGGGAAGTGCGTTTATGGCGCAAGACTGCAAGAAGCAGCAGAAAGATTGTTTTATGCTCAGAGAGCTACTGCTAGTGGTGCGTTCAGGCCCAACAGAGAGAAGGATGAGCTGACATACGCCATCGGGACTATTGAACATGGTGGCCGAACTAGAGGCAAAGGAAGTGTCTCGTGGGAGCATGGATTCCCTCAGGACAGACCTTCCTACAGAAGTCGCCAGAGAAAGAAGGAAGAAGAGGCACACCGGCTCCAGAGGTTGGAGGAAGCGGTGCGTGAAGCACAGGAGCGGGAAAAAAAACCTTGAAGCGAGAATGCAGGAGGAAATCAAAAGGCAAGTGCAAATAGCAGTGAGTGCAAGCAAGCAGGCATCAGAGCCAGGAATCAACATTAGCCAATCTGTTCAGTTGAAAAGCAGCTGCGCTTCCACGGAGATACCAAATCAAGGGGACACAGGACTGCGCTTCCCTGTGGATGACGTCACTGAACCTTGTACAACGTGTGAGCTACACATTCCGAAGGAGAATTCCACAATCAAGGTGGCTATCGGTCTTGTTAATCCTATCGACCGAACCAAGACACCAAGGATTCATGGGAATATAATCCAAGAAGGATATGCCACCATCTCGGTAGATAAAGCTGAAAAAGGTTTTAGTGATTTGCCTCTTGACATTCCTGGAGGTGATGGCGAGAAGACTCTAGGAGAAGCGGAGAAGACATTCATTCTATGGCGCAAGCGCTACATCATCATTCCAGGGATGTCGGCTCCACCTCCTCCTGAACTACCTCACCATAGGTATGTGCGGATGAAAACACTACATCATTAATTTGTATTGGCTTAAATAATTAACAATCTGCTCATAATAATATGTCATTCCTTTTTTTGTAGCAGATCCTCCCCCAATCTAAATCCAATTGTTCAATCGCCAGATCATCATAGTGCTCTGTACGATGACATTGTGTTGGAAGACGAGGCTGCATCCACACCCTCTCCAAGGAGGTCTCCAACGCCGCAGCCGCCACCTCCAAGGAGGTCTCCAACGCCGCTGCCAACACCTCCAAGGAGGTCTCCAACGCCGCTGCCAACACCTCCAAGGAGGTCTCCAACGCCTCCCCCGCCCCCACCTACCAAGAAGCCTAGCAAGAGGCCAGCCCCTCAAACGAAGAACCAGTCCCCGCCTGCAAAGAAAGCCACCGTGAAACCAAGGGTTATTCCCAAAATAATATCTGAAGAGAAGGAAGAAGGAACTGATGCATATAAAAAAGACATGTCTAGATTCTATGACAAACTTAAAATGAATCAAGAAGCAAGGAGAAACCCAGAGAAACCGTACTTCTTCGTAGCTCCGGATATTTTAAGAAAAAAGGTGATTTCTTACCAGCATCAACAGCGGGAATCTCGTAAGCCGTCCAAATCAACGTTATCAGACTATGACCGCACTCTCACCAAGTCAATTGAGGCGGCACAGAAAAAGAAGCGGGCAGGGAAAGGAGTTGCCCAACTCGGACAACAAGCGCACCAATCAATCCCCCCGCTAGTTGTTGGTAATGAATATGGTTCGAATTTAGGATTAATGCATCAGGCAAACATACCTCCGGATGTCGATTTGGATCACCTTGGTGAATTTCTTGATGAGACTGGTCTCGACCTTTACCAGATGTTTGGTGATGGAAACATTGAGAGTGCGGCGGAGGTTGATATTTGGAAGAAAAAATTTGTACTAGGCCAGAGTCTATACAACCCTCAAGCCTTATCTGATCTGGGGACGCAAATGTACCTGCTAAACAAGTGGTACATGCAGGCGTCTACCAGTGGAGACTTCTGCGTTGGTGTCAGAATTAGAGACGAACATTGGTTCCGTGGCGATGATGTTATGTATGTTGACTTTGCAGAATTTCATCAACTATGCCACCTGACCTCTCTGGACAAAGTTATCATTAGCTGCTATTGCCTGTAAGTAATAATTCTTTCGATCTATTATTAAACTCATCATATGTGTGTATATGCATATAAATTATCCTAACAAGTACTATATATATGCAGATTTACAATGACAGAGCTCAGAAAGGAAGGCTGCAATGAAATTGGTTTTGTTGATCCCCATATAGTATTCAAAGACCCAATTACTCCAATGACTAATTGGAAGTCTGAGTCAGAGAGTAACCTCATGAACTTCTTAGTGAACCAACGCCACAAGAAGGATATACTCTTTCCCTATAACTTCAAGTGAGTGTTAATCATGTCGATCATAGCCTTAATGGCTCATATGTTGATTCTAGTTAATTAATGAGTGTTATGCGTTATATCCTATAAACACATGCAGCAATCACTGGATATTGATGGACATCGATCTGGTGAAAAGTCACTTGATAATCTATGACTCGATGAGAAAACCACAACAAGACTACCAAGATATGATAGATATTATCCAGAGGTAATTTCGAGATCTCTAGCAACTATATATACACACAAACATGATGATTAACTATATCTGATGACGTGGCAAATTTTTTATTGGGCAGTGTTTGGAAAACCTTTATTGAGAAGCAACACATGGAAAAATGCAAAGCGCCACTGAATGTAATCCCATTGAAAGTAAGTCCCCTGAATCGCATCATCTTTATTAATTAAACATATAGCTTTCACCGGATCACCAGATTGGATGACAAATCTTTTTCTCGTAAAGTGGTGTCTGAGGCAGGAACAGGGGAACAACTACTGTGGTTACTATGTTTGCAAGTTTATCAAGGTGGTCTCCCAGAGAACTCCTACAGAGAGACTCAAAGTACGTTAAAAATACACTATATATTCATTTAATTATTATTATTGATTGTGTTACTATGTCTTTATATATATATATGTACATATATTAATTTATTTTCCTTTAATTCAAACCTGTAGACTCGATGGTTGGAGGAAAAGGTCATACGGCAAGACCAAATCAAAGCAATTCAAGAGTCTATAGCCGGATTTTTTAATGAGCAGGTCATCGATTCCAAGGGCGAGTTCTACTTCGACCCAACACTGCCATTGAAGCCAAGCTAGAGGATGAGAAGAAACTTGTTATGTCACAACAACTATAATGCAATCTTTTGTAATATATGCACATGAAATAATATAATGTAAAATACACATATGCATGCATGCATGTAAATATATATATGATGCATGCATGCATATATATATATATATATATATATATATATTTCTATGATTGAATTGTGTGATTTAATACGTTCATTGTGCTTGAACCGAAACATACTATATGCGCGTATAAATGTATAATTAGCAGCGTACAATACGACTTCGAAAACCTATTTTGAAAAGAAAACAAAAAAATGAAAAGAAAAGAAAAAAGAAAAAAACCTTTAGTCCCGGTTCGTATTACCAACCGGGACTAAAGGTGCCGGCCATCGTGGCATGTCAGGAGGCACCTTTAGTCCCGGTTGGTGTTACCCACCGGGACTAAAGGTCCTCCTTTAGTCCCGGTTCCTGACCCGGGACTAAAGGACCCCCCCTTTAGTCCCGGATGCTTGCTCCCGGGTGGGGAACCGGGACTAGAGGGGGTTCCCCACCGGGAGTAAAGCTCGGTTCTGTACTAGTGTAATCTATTAGGTTACCAAGTAAACTATACTAAACTTCTGGAGATTCCCTTAATTATGAGTTGAAAGGGATATTTGGCAAATTTATTATTTTTATTAAGGAGCTCTTTTAACAAAATGTTGGAGGACATTTTTTCCTTTTTGCTATAATAGCAAAATAGGGAGTTGTTTTACAAAACTTTTGTAGATGCTCTAAAATTGCTTCTCGCACTCAAAATCGATAGGGCATGGTTAGCGCTCAGACCCCGTCCGGACGCCCACGCCTATCATGCCTGCTGCGCATGCTGCTGCTACCTGCTCCACCTACTGCACGCGCTTGCATATGCCTGCTGCTGCTACATGCCTACCAATGTTGCCCTGCCTTAGGGATGGAACGGGCACGCTCCACGGGAAGGCTTCGTGAAGTCACAGTGCTTTTGACGTGCACCACCGAGCGCCCGTTTAGATGCGAAAATTTTTGGCTTTTAGCTACTATAGCACTTTCGTTTGTATTTGACAAAAACTATCTAATTATGGACTATTTATGCTTAAAAGATTCGTCTCGCTAATTACGGACAAACTGTGCAATTAGTTATTCTTTTTACTTATATTTAATGCTCCATGCATGTGCCGCAAGATTTGATGTGACGAGGAATCTTGAAAAATTTTGGATTTTGGGTGGCATCTAAACGAGGCCTAAAGCAGTTTGGCAATTAGAGAGACCATGCATATCGAGCAAGGCCTTGTTTAGTTGGAGGAATTTGGATTTTGGGGCTACTGTAGCACGTTCGTTTTTATTTGGTAAATAGTGTTCAAACATGGATTAATTAGGCTCAAAACGTTCGTCTCGCAATTTCCCACCAAACTGTGCAATTAGTTTTTCTTTTCGTCTATATTTAATGCTCCATGCACGGGTCACAAACATTCGATGTGACAGGTACTATAGCAACTTTTTAGAAGTTAGAGTGGAACTAAACAAGGCCCAAGTATAGGAGTAGTTGGCGGTATGCATGCTGCTGCAGCATGCTCCGCCTGCGGCCTGCTGCACGCACCTGCGCATGTGCCTACTGCTGCGCATGTCTACGTCTGTTGATGCGCGCCTACGCAAACCTCCTGTTGCTAGGCATGCTGTTGCGCGCGCCTATGTACATGCACGTGGGGACCATCTCCGTCTGCGCTCGTTTCTCGTTCTTACCAATGAAAACCCTTGGGAAGCAATTGCTGCAACATACGTCTAAAATATATAAAATATTTGGAACATACTCGTGCAACATATGTGTATAGCCACCATAATATATGCAACATCTAGATAAAACACTTACAACATACTTATGAAACAGCTGAAACATTTGAAACATACACTTGCAAACTATGTGTATAGCCACTGCAACATATGCAATATCCAGATGAAACATGCAACATCCTGATAAAATAGCTGAAACATTTGGAAGATACACTTGCAACATTCGTATATAGCCATCCAGATAAAACAAATACAGCATCCACATGAAACCTATGAAATAAACAAATGGAACGCATACGCCGGCGCCAAGCTCGATGCCCACGGTCACCCATCACGAGAGCAGCAAATTACACATGCAGATGCGGGCACCACGCTCCTCTCACGAACTCTCAGCGCCGGTCATTCTCCCTTGTCACTGCACATGTACAGGCCCCACACGCCGTATGGCACCACTGCATTTGCATATGCGCAACACTGTCAGCACGGAACATGGAGACGAAGGCGGGTGGACCTCTTTGCTGTGCTCCTAGCCGAGATTATTATATGCTTTGGATGCTTGCTCACGCGTCTCAGGACTCTACACCCCACGCCGAGAAGAGTGGTGGCACGCGCTCCCGCGTGTTGACCCGCGAAAGAACAGGCGCGGGTCGTGTGACTGCAATACGCGCCCCTATTTTTTTCTTGGTCATCACGCCACGCGGATAGGTCCATCCATCCGTCCGGACGCCCTCAACCAAGCGTTTCCGAAATCGATATATGGAACAGCTTCCGTTCTCAAGCTGAAAATTTCGAATAAACCGTCTGCTAACTTTTTGCCGTGTACATGACCATTTCCTAAATGTACGTATTAAGAGAAATGTGTTGAGCAGCTGGAAGCAGGCATGCATGCATGCACGGAGATGATTACCACCACGGCACCACAGGCCTAGGAAATGGCAGAGCGGGCAGGTGGCGTGCGCGCGCAGCCACTCACCGATGCAGGCGGCGTGGAAGTAGTGCATGCACGCCAGGCACGCCCCGCATGAGCCCTCCCGCCACCCGTCCGCCATCCTGTACGTGCACAGTCAGCGGTGGCTCGGCCGCCCGCACCGGTGGCACCATCTCCACGTCCGCGCCGGCTACCATCGTCGATGCCGGTGCCCTGTCGATGACGACCCAGCCGCCGTCGGCTTCGCTGCTCTCCAGTTGCTGCGGCTGCTGGCCCACTCTGTCCCCACCACCGCCGGCCGCCACCTGTTCCTCCGGGTCCATCCGGCAGTCGTAGTAGGGGAACCTGAGCAGCAAGATGATGGCCACGACGGCAACCAACATTATGAGGAACATATTCTGGTTCCCGTGGTGCTCCTGGCCCGAATTCTGGCTGTAGTAGTACAACGTCTGGCGGTACGGACGGCCGACCTGCAACTACGACAGGTGGTCCTTATCTTATTATCACCGTGTTCAGTAACCTTATTATGACTGAGTTAAATACTGGATCAAGGTTTCTTTTTTGTAGGTGGCTGGGGTTGACGACAGTTGCGAGGATTGTGTGCCGTTGTGGCCATCGATGTATCAATGGCGGCCATGGGGTGGTGACATCACGATGATGATGGCAATCTGTGTACGAACCAAGTATGTACGTCATGATCACTGGATCTATAGCCCGCTATTTAAAACCATGTGCCCACGTCATTATTGAAATTCCTGGGAAATGATGCCACCGATGCGTTACTATAATTGGTTAAAGGCTGTACTTACACAAACCGTGCACTCACAACTGGATTCAGGTTCTTTGCCGAGTGCCTGAGGCATTCGGCAAAGAACACACGGCAAAAAATTGATCGGCAAAGACCTCTTTGTTGAGTGTCTTTTATCGTGCACTCGACAAAGGCTTTGCCGAGTGCTCCGGGGACACTCGGCAAAGAAAAGCGACCGTCACGGCGCCGGTCCCGTTGACGGTCACTTTGCCGAGTGCCAACCCTGCAGGCACTCGGCAACGATTTTTTTTTTTTAAATTCTTTGCCGAGTGCCAACCCTACATGCACTCGGCAAAGATTTTTTATTTTTTTAAAAAAATTCTTTGCCCAGTGCCAACCCTTCAGGCACTCGGCAAAGATTTTTTATTTTTTAAAAAAAATTTCTTTGCCGAGTGCCAACCCTTCGGGCACTCGGCAAAGATTTTTTATTTTTTTTTTACAAAATTTCTTTGCCGAGTGCCAACCCTTCAGGCACTCGGCAAAGATTTTTTTTAATTTTTTTTTAAATTTCTTTGCCGAGTGCCCTCTGGCCAGCACTCGGCAAAGTTTGAAATTTTTTTAAAAAAAATTTCTTTGCCGAGTGCTATCTGTCCAGCACTCGGCAAAGATTTTTTTTTAATTTTTTTTTTAAAATTTCTTTGCCGAGTGCCCTCTGGCCGGCACTCGGCAAAGTTTGAATTTTTTTTTAAAAAAAATTAAATTTTTTTAAAAAAATTATATGCATTTTTATGTCATATAAATCGTACTGTTGGGAGTAGCTTATGATCTGGATTTTTTAAAACCACAAACCTAACATGCTGCTCTAAACATACTAGAAACTTTTACACGCTTCGCGGCACCCTACCAGTCAGATTGTGAACGCCCATAATTTTTTTGTCATCGTAAATGAATCCAGCTATAACAATCCTGGCAACATTCTTTAAAAGATAAATTTCGGTATCATTATTCCTAAACATTTATATCAACTACTTTAAGCATTGAATCCCAAAGATTACTGGGAAATATTGATTATTTAGCTGGTGCTGGGTAAATTAACCAAACAAACAAACAAATTGACTACTGGAATGTATCTCCTCTTTGGCAACTAACCAAACAAATTGTATGTCCACAATACACTTGATAAATGTAAACAATTGGTGCAGATCCAATCATCCAATTGTTGTTAACTGGATGGATAGACAACCAGACGTGCAATAAATAAACACATACAGATCATATTAAAACAGACTTCATATGATAGACAACCAGCTCAGAATTTCTAGTCATGGCAATGTTTATGTCATCCATCCACTGGGCCTAACTTGACGTACAAAATTACTGTTTTTGAAGTCGGACAAAGCGTAGACAATCATTTTGAGAAGTCTATAACTCCTCCTAATTGACTCAATCTAAAATATGAAATATGAGTATATAACTCTTTGGAAGCATAAGCAAATTAACTACAATTCTCTAATACATTGTATCACGATATTCAGACTGTAAGAGCCCAAATAATCGATCTTATCTATACTGTACACTTTCTGCAGAGCCAACAAAACTTGTATATTAGCAAATAACCTGTTTCCAGTAGTGATTGCACGATCTAAGTTTAGTTGCTTTTCTTGCACATTCTCTGTCTGGCACTACCCCAACACCTGCATCATAGTGCCTGACTAGTGATCAGACTGAGATCAATAGGTCATGTCTGTTTGATGCTCTGTAAAGTAACCAGCTGCTGTCGAGAAGTCTCATTGCCTGAAATCCTAAAAAATAAGAACAATCATAAATAATATGATGCTATAACAGGAACAGGTATGAGATTTACGAGGAATAAAATTATGAATTGACCAGTTCAAGGCTTGTCAGCAATCTGCATCTTGTTGGCCGAGTCACGGCAAAAGAAAATCACGCCCTAACCGGCAGGCATTGCTGATGAATTGACATAGTTAGGGTAGTAATCTGTTGGGTGCTTGAGGGTAAAACTAGAAACCAATTTTTTAATCAAGATTGACGAATAGCAGCAATAGAAATCGCAAGATCAGCTAGCAAATTGGTATAGGTCATAGATGCATGCAGCCCAGGTGTGCAGAGACTCGCACACAGGCACCGAGGAATTTTCATCAAGAGCTACTCAAAATAAGAATCAGTAAATCACTTGGAAGATAAAAAAAGGTACGGATCATCTATAACACGAATTGGACCAGCAGAAGCTGCTCGTCTGCCCGAATATGCACTCGAGTCGTCGCACATTATATGGATTAAGCAAATCATATGTCAAGACCACCATGAACTAATTGTCATTGTTGTCTGCATTCATGGGACAATGCTAGAAGGAAAATCGAAATACGTATACAGTGAAGCAATAGTACTCACATATATAATATATTCTAAAGGAATAATCTGTGCTAATCCGATGGGAGTGGCCTCCAGGTTGAACGAGTACCATAATATAGTTACCAGAACGTGTACAGTTGGTTATGATAATTAGAGAATGTCTTCAGTAATTACGAGAAACTATTTACGATAATTAGAGATCGAATGCCTTCAGTAATTTACCATAACTTGTGGGAGCTAATAATATTTACGAGATTTTATATTATGAACTTTCCTACGATATTTGCGAGATCTATATGTCAGAAAGGAAACCAGAGATTTAGAATCAATTATCACTAGAAAGAAAAGAGAGAATCACCAAATCCGTGCCTCCTCGTGGACGAGGCCTGCCCAGGTCCTACATCCGCCATGGCAGAAGGCCGCCCGGGCTGTCCATAGGGACAGCGCCCCCTACCATGCTTGGAGGTGGCCGTCAACGCCACGACGGGGAGCTCCGGACTGGCCGCCCCCTCCATGGATTCGTCGTGGACCAGCCCTCGCCCAGATCTGCCATGGGAAGAGGGCTGCTGAGGATACCGGAGGGAGGGCGCGCCACAGGGCCGTCGGCGAGGTCGACGCCGCAGTGAGGGCGCGCCACAGGGCCGCCGGTGAGGTCGACGCGGTGGAGGTCTCTGTCCGTCACGCGGTGCAGGTCGACGCCGCAGGGAGCGCGCTGGAGGAGCGCGCCACTGTCGCTCAGTGCTGGCGGCGAACGCGAGCAGGGCCGGCCATGGCCTAGCGGGCTGCGCGTCGGAGCTGCGCCGGGCCGCCGTGTGCTGAGCCTCGCTGCGACGCCAGAGAAGGGAGTGCGTGTGTGCGGGCCAGCTGGGCCGGCAGGTTAAATCACCCCTTTGCCGAGTGCCTCCGATCTGGCACTCGGCAAAGGTTTTTTTAATTTTTTTTAATTTTTTGTCGAGTGTCCCAGATCTAACACTCGGCAAAGATTTTTTTTTAAAAAGACTTTGCCGAATGCCCCTGGCACGGCACTCGGCAAAGATTTAATTTTTTTAAAAAAATTTCTTTGCCGAGTGCTCCTGTGGAGGCACTCGGCAAAGAGGACATTTTTAAAAAAAAATCAAAACCTTCTTTGCCGAGTGCCTTATTGTTTGCACTTGGCAAAGACCCCCTTTACCGAGTGCCATGCCCCGGCACTCGGCAAAGTTTTTTTGTTTTTTTTGTTTTTGGCCTCCAAATTTTTTGTGCAGCCCTTTTAAAGCACCAGGAACTCCTAGTTAGAATTTGGAGATTTTTTTATATCTTTTTTATATATTTAGTTACTTTATTTCGTTTACTTGAATTTTTTCAAAAAATATAAATTTGAACTGCACGTGGTACGAATAATGGAATTTAATGATTCAAAAAATGATAGTCATGTTACTAGGTGTAGTGTGAGGCCATATCCAGGAACGGACCCGAAATTTCGAACATCTTGTTCACAAAACATGACCGCGAACTTGCGTGCGAAGTGTTTTTAAATTCTATAAAAAGCAAACGAAGTCCGAAAATCATGAAACTTGTTGAAATGTCGTGATATCATATGTGGAGGCTATGATAAAAATTTCAGAAGATTTCATGCACGTTGTCACGTACGATGCTTACAAACCAGGACATCTCTACATGTGATATCAGATATCACATGTAGAGATGTCCTTGTTTGTAAGCATCGTACACGACAACGTGCACGAAATCTTCTGAAATTTTTATCATAGCCTCCACATATGATATCACGACATCTCAACAAGTTTCATGATTTTCGGACTTCTTTTCCTTTTTATAGAATTTAAAAATACTTCGCACGCAATTTCGTAGACATGTTTCGTGAACAAGATGTCCGAAATTTCGGGTCCATTCCTAGATACGGCCTCACACTACACTCACTAACATGACTATCATTTTTTGAATTATTAAATTCTATTATTCGTACCACGTGCAGTTCAAATTTATATTTTTCAAAAAAATTCAAGTAAACGAAATAAAGTAACTAAATATATCAAAAAGCCACAAAAAATCCCCAAATTGTAAATAGGAGTTCCTGGTGCTTTAAAAGGGCTGCACAAAAAAATTGGAGTCCGAAAACAAAAAAAACAAAAAAACTTTGTCGAGTGCCAGGGCATGGCACTCGGCAAAGGGGGTCTTTGCCGAGTGCCAACAATAAGGCACTCGGCAAAGAAGGTTTTGATTTTTTTAAAAAAATTCCTCTTTGCCGAGTGCCTCCACAGGAGCACTCAGCAAAGAAATTTTTAAAAAAAAATAAATCTTTGCCGAGTGTAGTGTCAGGGGCACTCGGCAAAGTCTTTTTCAAAAAAAAAATCTTTGCCGAGTGCCAGATCTGGGACACTCGGCAAAGAATTTTTTAAAAAAAATTAAATCTTTGCCGAGTGCCTAACAGCAGGCACTTGGCAAAGAAGGACGTGGCCGAACACCGTTACGCGGACAGCCTATGCCGAGTGCATAGATTTTGCCGAGAGTCGAGTGCAATTCTTTGTCGAGTCTGGCCCCTCCGTCATCATTTGCCGAGTGCTGGCCGTTAGCACTCGGCAAACGTGCTGTCTTTGCCGAGTGCTGCAAGCCTGGCACTCGGCAAAGAGGTTCCTTTGCCGAGTGCCAATTCCGACACTCGGCAAAGTATTTTTATTTTTTTTTTATTTTTGTTTTCAATTTTTTTCTGTGGCATTTATATAGTACCTTGAAGCACATGTTCCAATTTGGAACTTTTCTATGACTTTTTGGTATATTTTTTTAATTTTTTATGTTTACTTGAATTTTTCTCGAAAAAGTAAATTTGAA
Organism: Miscanthus floridulus; assembly: GCF_019320115.1. Lineage (NCBI taxonomy): Eukaryota > Viridiplantae > Streptophyta > Magnoliopsida > Poales > Poaceae > Miscanthus > Miscanthus floridulus. The sequence goes on from NC_089589.1 coordinate 133,941,056, forward strand.
CTGCAGGTGCATGAAATATTAGAATTTAGCGATTCAAAAAATGGTATTCATGTTTTTGAGTGTATTTTGAGGCCGTGTGCAGGGCCATTCGTGAAATTTTGAACTTCTGTTTCACGAAACATGACCACCAACTTGTTAAAAAGTGTTTTTTAATTATATAAAATGCAAACGAAGTCCGAAAATCACGAAACTTGTCGAGGTGTCGTGTCATCGCATGTAGAGACTGTGGTAAAAAATTTAGAAGTTTCCGAGCAAGTTGTGACGTACGATGCCTAAAACCCAGACATCCTTATGGAATGATGTCGGCCCCATACACTTGTTGGCCCGTGTTCGCTATCCCCCTCAATCTCTCCCCCCCCCGGGGTCCTCCTTCAACGGCAAAACATATTCTTGACGTTGATAATTCCTGGACACCCGGAAAACAAAATGGGTGTGTACATGGAGCCTGTTTATGATGAATTGATCAGTGCTTGGAATGAAGGGGTATGGACTTACGACCGAGCTACAAAGAAAAACTTCAAAATGTATGTTTGGTACCAGTACTCCATGCATGACTTCCTAGCGTATGGGATATTCAGCGCCTGGTGTGTCCACGGGAAGTTCCCATGCCCGGTATGCAAGACAACTCTGGAGTTCATTTGGTTGAAGAAGGGTGGCAAGTTTTCGTCGTTCGACAAGCATCGATAGTTCCTCCCTCTTAACCATGCATTCAGACAAGACACCAAGAACTTCATGAAAGATGTCAAGGTGACCGACCCTGAACCTCAGAAGATGACTGGTGCCTAGGTTCATGCTCAGATAGATGCTCTCGTGGTCAATCCATAGAAAGATAGTCGAAAGAAAGATAATCCAAAGAAAGATTGCTTTGTGGGATATGGTGTCGAACATATGTGGACTCATAAGTCGGGCTTGGAGAGGCTTCCCTATTTTGATGACCTTCTCCTTCCACATAATATAGATGTAATGCACACTGAGAAGAATGTCGCCGAAGCACTTTGGGCAACACTCATGGACATTCCTGACAAGACAAAGGACAACCCTAAGGCCATAGTGGACCTGGCAACGCTATGCGATAGACCAAAGCTAGAGATGCTGCCTCCAAGAGATGACAAGCCATGGAAAAGGCCTAAGGTCGATTACGTCTTAGAAAAGAAGCACAGGACGGAAGTGATACAATGGATGCAGATGTTAAAGTTCCCGGATGGGTATGCAGCGAATCTGAGGAGGGGAGTGAACCCAGAGACTGGCTGAGTCTTAAGAATGAAGAGTCATGACTACCACATATGGATTGAGCGGCTTCTTCCGTCGATGGTTCGAGGCTACTCCCCTGAGAATGTCTGGAAGGTGCTGGCAGAGTTGAGCTTTTTCTTCCGCTAGCTTTGTGCCAAGGAGGTATCTGTGAAAGTGGTTGAGGAGTTGGAAAAAGCGGCACCTCTGTTGCTCTATAAGTTGGAGAAGATCTTTCCACCTGCCTTTTTCTTGTCGATGCAGCATTTGATTTTGCACCTCCCGTCTAAGGCACGAATGGGGGGGGGCCCGTGCAGAACCGTTGGTGCTATCCAATCGAGAGATGTCTAAAGACTATTCGCAAGAAATGTGGAAACAAAGGCAGGATTGAGGCTTCCATTGCTGAGGCATTCATTCATGAGGAGGTGTCAAACTTCACAACAACATACTATAATGAGAACCTTCCTAGCGTGCATAATCCACCCGCTCGATACAATGAGGACGAAAATGAATCGACCCTTAGCCTTTTCAAAGGGCCACGCGGGAGAGCAAGTGGAGCGACCACAAAGACCTTGAGCTATGAAGAGTGGTGCAAGATCATGCTCTACGTGTTGACCAACCTTGACAAAGTGGAAACGTATCTGGGGTAAGTTCTCAATGAACTTGTTACATACTCCGTAACTTTTGTACATCCAACAACATTGTTCCTTGTCAGTGCAGAGAATTTTTTGATGAATCCTAGCATCATTCAAGGCCACCTTCTGACCATGAACGAGAGACCCTTCTTCAACATGGTTCGCCTGATTTCATTACATGGTTCCAAAAAAAAGGTACCGGCCAACTTAGCTCTTACTATGTTTGACGTTCCAAGTTGCCTGATTTCATTTCTCTCCTGCTTGAACTTGCAGTGCCAAAGGGATGTGTCTATAAGTGCTGAATTACGATAGGTGGCCAATGGCTTTGACTATAAGGTCTTGTCATTTAACGCTTATGACGTGAATGGATATCGTTTCCACACAACAAGGTACGAGCAGAGTCATCCCAATCCAAGGACCACGAATACCGGAGTATTTATGCCGGGCACTGATCAGGAGGAGTATTATGGGACAGTTGAAGAAATATACGAGCTCGACTACCATGGTTCCAAAGCACTTAATCCTGTCATATTCAAATGCCAGTGGTTTGATCCTGCAGTATCGAGAAAGTCCCATCAACTTGGGATAGTCAAAACTCGATAGGATTTCTTCTATCCAGAAGAAGATGTCTATATTGTGGCTCAACAAGCCACACAAGTTTATTATTGTCCATATGCTTGCAAAACCGACCCACGTCTTCAGGGTTGGTATATTGTGCACAAGGTATCACCACATGGTAGATTACCTCGCCCAAACCCTGATGATTACAACTTGAACCCAAACACACATGACGGAGAGTTCTATCAACAAGAAGAGGGGCTACCACGGATGCTTGAGATAGACTTAACCGGAGAGATCGAAATGGAAGCAGACGAGGAATGGGTTGTTGACGAGGACACTGCAAATGAGGTGCATGATTCGAAGGACTTGGAAATGCTTGACAGACTACGACTAGGCAATGACAACGATGAGGATGAGGCTGTTGAGGATTTGAACAATCTTGATAGTGATGACGATACCTATCGTCCAGATAATCCCGATCATGAAGAATATTAGAAATACATGTAATACTATGTTATTTTGTAATTACATTTTCTTTATTTTGTATCTCTTACTAAGTACATCTCGTTTATCTGTACTTACTAGTTTACTCTTTTTAATTGCAGGTGATGGGGCCCACTAGGAGGAGCTACCCCTCGGTTTACGCCAACCGGAGGGACATGGCGGCGACTGAGGAGGCGGAGGCGTTAGAGAGGCCGAGGAGGCCGAGAGGCAGGCCCAGGCGAGAGCCGTTGACTGACCATGGGTGCAGCTCCTCACGCGACCCTATGCACGACGATGACCTTCAGCACACGGTGGACGGGGACGAGGGTCCACGGACGGAGGACGAGGAGGCGGTTCTAGCGACGGAGGACGAGGAGGCGACCATGGTAGGGGGTCCACTTCCTCTGGTACGTCGAAGCCCTACCAGCGAGGTCCCGCAAAGCTCCCGAAGCGACCGATACCTGTTGAGAGGCGCCCACTGATTGCACCCGAGGGCGATAAGTAAGTAACTTCATATGTTCTTCATTTGATATGTTGAAAAATCATAATAACAACTCATAACTATTGTGGACCACTTGTGCAGGAACTGGGTGCTTGTGGACCAGGCGGCCTCGGCACGCAATGTGAATGACATCCTGGGACTTCTGTGCAAGGAACACTTCCCTAGCCTGGTTAGGAAAGGAGATCAGGATTGGGAGCCGGCCTGGACGTTCGACCACTATGCCCTCGTGCAGGATGCTCCAGATCATAATGGCATCCGCTGTAGAAACAAGGCAGATCAGGTGATTAGGGAGTTGTGGGTAAGTCTTTCTTGCACTACATTCCTCAATTCCTAGCATTCATTAGACATTCTTGAAATAAAATAATGGATACCTCGTGTCTTTATGTAGGACTTCTTCAGAATCCAGGAGGGACAGGAGGAAAGTGCGTATCAGGTGGCTTACGCTTCCTATAAAAGGCGTGTCACGGACTTGCACTACGAGTCCCACATCCAGGCCCACATAGACTACAACGCCAAGTTCCTACTCAGGCGTGTCAACAAAGAGGAGGCAAGAAGGATAACGCTCACAAGGGAGTAGTACATACAGGTAAATACAAAACATGAATATTCATTTCTTTTGAGATTAAGTATGCCTAATTTGATCTTCTGATATGTCGTCTACTTGATGTCCTGTAGGCGATTCCAAGCTGGTGCGCCACCCACCCCGATTGCTGGGAATATATTGTGGACACCTGGTTGGACGGGGACTGGCAGAAGAAGCACAATGAGGCCCGCGACAGGCGTTTGCAGATGCCAAGTGTACCTCACCATCAGGGCAGCCGCAGCCTCAGCAAATATGCAAAGGCATATGTAAGTCTCCGCCATTGCTCTAATCGAGCCGCGCTCAATTCTGCATCATTTATAACCACATGTTGTTGTCTTTCTCGTAGTCGGATGCACACGGTGGCCAGCCAGTTGGTCAACTCAAGGCATATGCTCTGGCTCACATGGGCAAGGCGACGGCCGACATCGAGTATGACCTAGATGCCCCGGTTGAGGCGTACACCAACTCCAGCGTCCACACCCGCCTCTCTTCGTACACGGAGGCGGCAAGGTCAGTCCATGGGCCGGGCTACGATCCAAGAACCGAGGAGCACATTGATCCTCAGCTCGTGATGAGGGTGGGGCAAGGCAAGAAGCATGGGCGGTTCTGGATTGGCGACGGCGTCCTCGACACGGCCTCTACTCCTCCTCTCCACCAGCTCCGAGCAGCGACCACGAGCTCAAGCGTGCCCATACGCCAACGGCCGACCGCGGTGTCGGCACTCCAGGTAAGCATTCCTGTTTCATTCGTCGTTCTTTGACTTTTACATACCTTACCTATGCATTATTGAAACATTGGGGTCAAATGCTGCAGGCCCAGGTGCAGGAACTGCAGGCTGAGCGGGAGGCCGAGCGGCAAAGGCTACAGGCTTTGGAGGCCCAGCGGGAGCAAGATCAGCAGCAGATGGCCGAGATGATCAAGTTCATGCAGCAAATTGGCCAGCAACAAGGTTGGCCGATCCCATAGATGCTGCTTGCTCCAGATCCACCTCCACAACGTCCTGATTCTACCCCGGTGAGTATAAGTACGAAGTTTTACTTTCTATACTGAAACTTAGAGAAACCTAGTGAAATCTAGAGAAACCTAGTGGTGGTGGTGGTGGTGTGGTGGTCATGGTGGTGTGGTGGTCATGGTGGTGGTGGTGGTGTGGTGTTGGTGGTGGTGGTCACGGTGTTGTGGTGCTCATGGTGGTGGTGGTGTGGTGGTGGTGGTGGTCATGATGGTGATGTGGTGGTGGTGGTGGTGGTGAAGTGTTGGTGGTGAAGTGTTGGTGGTGAAGTGTTGGTGATGGCGGTGATGTGGTGGTGGTGGTGGTAGTGGCGGATATTTATCTTGCATATTTATCTCTTCTCTTGTCGCTCACGTGCAATCTCTTCTATTTTGTGCAGCATCAATCGGGGGCGGCGTCGAACCACCTCGGAGGGTCGCCAGGATCGCACTTTGGGCCATCCCAACCCAGACCGTCGCCGTGAGCTTCAAATGGCAGCCGTTGTGATATAATGCACTTGTGAACTTTGTGAACTATGCTTGTGTGTTTGGACTTTGGACTTGGGAGTCGAGATTGTGATAGTTGTATGTTATGTTTATGTTTGTGGTGGATTGTGATATACATTTGTATTATATATATATTTGTGTGATGTATATCTTGTTTGCAACGATGGAAGACTAAAAACCAAAAAAAATTGAATTTTTTCACTTCTTTGCCGAGTGTCATGACCATGACACTCGGCAAAGCTGGGAATCTGGGACACTAAGCTTCCCAGCTTTGCCGAGTGCCATGGTCAAAGCACTCGGCAAAGAAAATAAAAAAAAACAAACTACTTTGCCGAGTGCCTACCTACAGCACTCAGCAAAGAAAATCCAAAAAAAAGAAAACAAGCTTTGCCGAGTGCCAGATGCAGGCACTCGGCAAAGCATTTTTAAAAAAAATTAAAAAACACATTTCTTTGCCGAGTGCCGACGCGTGGCACTCGGCAAAGGGGCCATCACCGTGACCTGGCCATCACGGCGGCTTTTCTTTGCCGAGTGCCGTCGTGGCACTCGGGAAATCCTTTGCCGAGTGCCCGACATGCGGCACTCGGCAAAGAAGCCTTTATCGTGAGGGGATATGCCGATAGCTCTTTGCCGAGTGCAGCACTCGGCAAAGGCTTTGCCGAGTACAAAGCCTTCTTTGCCGAGTGCAATTGCACTCGGCAAAGCACGCGTCTGCTGTAGTGTCTTACGAGTTGAAGAGGATACCAAACTTTATATTTTTATTAAGAATCTCAAATTTTCTAAAGAAATTGATGGAATTCCTACAAAGCCGTTTAATTAGGAAGCATAGATATGGTTAAGAAGCGCTTTTCTGATAGAGGGAGATATATCTGAGCACTTGTTGAGTCAAAATCGATATGGAACAGTTCCCGTTCTGAAGGTGGAAATATCGAATGTATGTACCGTCTGCTAAGTTTTGCCGTATACATGACCAATTCCTAAATGTACGTATTAAGAGAAATGTTGAGCTGTATAGCCTGGAAGTAGGGATGAAAACGGTACGGATATTTTCCGACCGTATTCGAAACCGAATCCGTTTAGAGGGGTTGAGATCAGTCCGTATCCGAGTCCGAATATCCAACATCCGATACCGTATCCGTATCCGAATACTCAAATCGCATATTTATGATGTCGATATCCAATCGTATCCTATCCGACATAGTTGACACTATCCGTATTCGAATCTGAATCCGAACAGAAATATGAAAACAAATATAATATCGGTGATATCCGTCCGTATCCAATCCGTTTTCATCCCTACCTGGAAGCATGCATGCAAGGAGTTGATTACCACCACGGCACCACAGGCCTCTAGGTGGTGGCGTCGGCGGGAGCGACGAGCGGTGCGCGGCAGAGCGGGCAGGTGGCGTGCGCGCACAGCCACTCGCCGACGCAGGCTGCGTGGATGTAGTGCATACACGCCGGCAGCACCCTGATGGCCTCGCCGTCGGCGAGGTCCGCCAGGCACACCCCACACGAGCCCTCCCGCCACCCGTCCGCTTTCCGGTACGTGCACACCACCGGTGGCTCGGCCGCCCGCACGGGCGGCCCCATCTCCACAGCGGCCGCGCCAGCCACCGTCGATGACGGTGCCCTGTCGACCCAGCCGTCGCCGGCTTCGTTGCTCTGCAGCTGACGCATAGTAGTGTCGTCGTCCCCACCTCCGGTGGCCGCCTCCTGCTCCTCTGTGTCCGTCCGGAGGTCTCTGCTGCAAAGGACCCAGATGACGACGGCGAACACTATGGGCGGCACTAACTTATTGCCATCCACGTCGTCCGTCTTGCCGAAATCCTGCTGGCTCGAGTAGTACGTGTGCCGGTACGGACTGCCGTCCTGCGACGATGACAGGTGATTGTGGCTTGCACCACCATATATTGTTTGTGTTCGTGGCCATGGAATTCTGAGTTGACAACAAGTACGAGACCATGGTTAGACCATGGAGTCATCGTCTCATTTTGTAGGTGGCTGGGGCTGACGAGAGTTGCGAGGATTGTGTCTTTGTACCCAACGACGGATCCATGGCTAAGGGCAATGGCATCATCCTGACAATGGCAAATCTGTGTATGTACGTCGTTCTCAAAGAAATTTCCGGGAAATGATCTCTCCGATCCGTTTTCACTAGAATCCATACAGTCAAGTTTGAACACTCATAATAGATTTGTTAATAAGCAAAATCGGGTCAGTAGAGACACCATTGCAAACACATTAATAAATTAATACTTCATCGTTTCCAAATTATAAGATGTTTTGGCTTTTCTAAATACATTACTTCAACTATGTATCTATACGGTGTCTATCTAAGTGCATAGTAAGAACTATGTATCTAGAAAACAAAAACATCTTAAAATTTGAAATGGAAGGAGTACTAAAGTTATAGGTCGCTCTGACTTTTTTAGTACATAGATTTTTCAATGTATCTAGACATATGTTATATCTATATACATAACAAAATTGATGTACCAAAAAAGTTAAGTGACTTATAATTTGGAACAGAGGGAATATATCTCATTGTAAATTGATATAAAAATTAAAGAGTACCGGTTCCCTTGAAGAAAGAAGCAAGTGTCGTATTGTTTAAAAAAGAAGAGAATCTATATGCAACAATCCAATGTTTACAGAGGCAGCCTGTTTAAGATGGGTGCCTCTGAAAATCCATTTTCAGAGGCAGGTATATTTTTTTAAGTGTCTTTTAAATTATTGTATCTCCTAAAATTGCTTACAGAGACACGCAAATATAAAAGTACCACCTCTGAAAATAAAAATGGCCGTTTTTATAGTAGTTTATGTATATTTCGGTTTCCTCTGTTTTTGGTTACATGATGGAGAAGATAGTATTGACCATAGTTAATTTGGTTAGATACTTCTTGGGATAGAATTAAGAACAAAAAACAGTTTCTGTTATTTTGGGTTCGGTCTCGATTAGATCTGTTCGGTTCCTCATATTTGGTTAACTATGCCCACCCCTAGCACCAGGTCCTCATAGTGATGGTGGGCTTGATGTCGGCTGTTAGGTACATCACCTTGCTAGCATATTTGCATTGAATAGAGAGATTGCGAGAAAGGCAATGTAGAGGAGGCGAAGTGCAAAGGTGGCCATGGAGATTAGCAGCGCACGCTTGAGGATGGTCTCATGCGTTGTGCCAATAGAGACGGTGGAAGTAGCTGGTTCGTCGAAGGAGAATGATTGGTCACGGTGAGGCAAGTGCGGCGGAGGGGCATTGGTAGAGGCACATCATTGGATGAGAGGGAAGGGAGACTAAGTTTTATATTTAGGGTTTGTTACATGGGTTTAGGCCTGCGGACCTCTTTAGAGAGCCACCTCTAAAAATAGCCTTATTTTTTAGAGCTTGTTCTCTTAAGAGGCCCACCACTATAAATTGTTTGCCCATTTGCGCACTAGATGATTTCTAGAGGTGATCCTCCATAAATAATCAATAGACCCACTAGAAGAGCAGCTCAAAATAAGCGTCGTAAAAGTTGTGGATGTTGCAAAGGAGTGTGGCAACCCGGTGCCACCTGGAAATAAATGTGGAAGTGAGTACCTAACACTAATCTTTTCTTAATTTAAATTACTCTACTATTATGTTGTCTTCATCAAATAATTATTGCCAAGCTAGAAATCTAGAAAAAATATGTTTTGAGCGGCCAATATCTATGTAACCTGGACAATTCAATATAATTTGATTAACTTGTTTTTCAGCTTGGACGGTTCCACTGCAACTACCGGCAATGGTGCATGCGTAAGAGTTCAACAAAGCGAGCAACCAAGGGCGCATCCATAGAGTTCCTACAAAGCAAGCAACCAAAGGAAAATCTTGAGATAAATGAATGAATGTATTCTCTACTCGCTTTTGGAAAATTAATAAAATTTGGGTCAGAAGAATATGTGTTGGGATTTATTTATATAGCCCTAAGACTACTCTTAATAAACCCCATAAGCCCACACGGCTCCAAACGGATCTGAATCCTTACTAAGGTGCAGAGGAGCCAGTCATTGAGTCACATTGGCTTTATCGGCTCCTAGTTCATTTTTATAGTAGAGAAAAAATGACTCTTATTACTAAAGTTTCCTATTGACTATGACAAAAGTGCACAAGATGTTTGATGTAGCCGTCCTGTCGTCAAAATTTTGTCTGGGATTAGGGTTCAAGTGAAGAGCTTGGATTTGGTTTTCCAAATCAAGTCAGTTGCAGTGGAATGGTTCAAAAGATCCAACAAATTGGATTTGATATGCCCGACTTAACGGTGTATTCCCCATTCGGAGTCCATTTTCAGGTAATGGAGTCCTCTACTACTGGCCAAATCTTGGAGCCGGATTCACTTGGAGATGAATTCCTCGAGCTGACCAGTAGCATTAGTTATTCTACAAAGTAGTGGTCAGATCCACAGATTGTTATGTGGCTATTGGGAGACATATTTGTTCTTGCGTTTAGCTAGGCTGTATAAATTTCGAGCCAAGGTTTATGGAGCCCTTCCATGGAGCCAACTGTTATGCTAAAATTTGGCCATTCTTCCATTACCCACAGTGACGTAGATAAGTTGAAAAGTAAGCCATCGGTGATGTCACCAAGGATTCCCATGCCAACCCAAGGTTTAGAGTTAGTTATCCATTCTAGCGAAAGCCAATGTAACGTCAAAGCACTTAGATACACTCATATATAGAGTGACTGAGTATGTTATATGTATATACGCTTGTACTCCATCTCCGTTCCAAACTGTAAATATTTCTTGCTTTCTAGGTGCATATCTTTTGACTATTGCTATGTACCTAGCTAAACATTATGTCTAAATACATAATAAATTCTATGCATCTAGTAAAGTCCGCAGAACTTACAATTTGGAACAAGGGAAGTAAGTGAGTATACATTTATATCTATGAGTGTGTTTGCGTTTTTTTAAAAAAGAAAAACAGAGTAATGTCCTTAAAGAAATAGTTTGAATTATGAAGCCATTAATTAATTATGAACACATAAGAAAGGCAGTCAGTACCAATAATAGGTACACGAAGAGGCCAAGTTAAGCAGGGTGAGCAGACGGAGGACATCACTAGGCCACAGCGGCAGGACCGACGAGCGGGGCACGGCAGAGCGGGCAGGTGTCGTGGCCGCGCAGCCACTCGCCGACGCAGGCGGCGTGGAAGTAGTGCATGCACACAGGCAGCACCCTGAGGACCTCGCCATCGGCGAGCTCGGCCAGGCACACACCGCACGAGCCCTCACGCCACCCGTCCGCCTTCTTGTACATGCACACCAGCGGTGGTTCGGCTGGTCGCACCGGCGACACCACCTCCACGGCCGCGCCGGCTACCGTCGATGATGGTGCCCTGTCGACCCAGCCTCCAGCTCCGCTGCTCTGCCGCCGCTGACGCACTCTGTTCCCTGGTCCGGCGACGACATCCTCCTCGTCGTTGTCCTTGTGGACCCAGAAGCAGAGCAGCCTGAGCAGCAAGACGACGAGGATGAAGACGGGGAGGGCGATGGCCACTGTCTTCTTGAAATGCTCCTCGTCGTCCGTCGTCTGGCTGGGATTATTGCGGTAGTAGTACATGCTCCCACCGCCATTGTTTTTGTGGTTGGCCATCGAAATGAATGATCGATCACTGGCCGGTTTAGTCGCCTAATGAAAGTAGACTACATGATGAAGGTTTACTGGATGGCGTCGTCTTTTTGTGGGCTGCTGGGGGTTGACGACACTAACGATAATTGTTTCTTTGTTGCCGTCGATGGATCCATCCCCAAGGGCTGACAATGATGGGAAAACTGCTATGTACGTTCTCAAAGAAATTCTATATGATATATATAATGGTTTCTCCTTTTCGTTAGTAGCTACTCCGTGTTTATTTACCACCTTTGTCTTACTAATTAATGACAGAGGATATGACGATTTTTACTTGCATAAAGATTATTTAAGAAAGTTTGCATGAGGTTGATCATTGATCAAGGTCAGGACCATTGTTGGCTTAGGGTTTGATAAGAGAAGGGTTAGGAGGTGTCACGCGCCTAAATCAGGGGCCAGCACCAACCCCTGACCCCCTGAGTGCGTGGTAGCAAGGGCGCACGGCCAGGGCCGCAGGCCACCACCGCTCCACCAAATTCCCAACATCCAAGCAATTCAGAGTAAATGAAGGAAAGTCAGAAAAAGTAGGAAAATTAGTAAGAGATTTGTTTAATAAAATAGATTACAATTTTGTTAGAGAACTAAATAGTTACTTGTAATGAAAGCATTCCAGAGGTATAAGGACACTTTTTATAAAATTAGGTTGCTTGAGAGGCAAGTCTCGTAGGGACTATAAATATAGGGGCATTGTAACCATTCCGATCGAGCAAAGAAATATCTATTCCCCTACTCCTTCTCTCCTCTCTCCTGCGCTGCCGCCCCTTCCCTATCTCTCTCTCTCGCCCATGCGGCCTGACCATACCACACGCCGCCACCCCTGCCCTAGCACACCGCCGCCAACTCCTCCCCCACGCTCGGCGCAGCAGCGCCGCCGCCCCACGCCGCCACCGCTCCACTGCCCAAGGTCGCCCAACCGGCCACCACCGAGCAGGAGCGTGACACCTAGTATCCGTAGACAAATCAATCCTCGCCACAACATCTTCATGACGACAGACAACAACATGGGATCCAGGGGCAACAACTCTGACCTCTTAGAACTCCACCAGCTGATCAACAATTTCAGCACCACCATCAGCAGCCAGTTCGAAGGGTACAATAGCATCCTCACCACCACTGACACACGCCTGGCTGCAGTCGAACAGGAGCGTGCAATCGACAATGCCGCACCAAAATCAGCAGTCGAAACAATCGAATGCGCAGCGACAATCAAGCAGTTGAAGGTAGACACAAAGAACGCCATGGATTCTGTAGGTCATGGCTTCCTAGGCTCCAAGATGAGGGAACCACACTCTTCACAATGGTGCACATCATACAGGAAGTGTGCAACAATTTATTTACCCGCATAACCTCCCAAGCGGCTGTAACATCATGACTTCCTCAACAACGACCAACGCCACCAGCAGCGCCAGCAGAAACAAACACCGTTGCAGCCACAACAGCAACCAGCCCCGCCAACAACAACAAAGATATAGGAACGGCAGTGATTCAAGGAAGACATTTCAACCCTGACATATGATGGTTCCACAGACCCAATAGCATGGATTGGATGACTGGACCTGCTTTTCAGAGGACAGCCTTTCACTAACGGCAATAAAATCACATGTGCCGCCCTACACCTAACGGGCGCAGCAAACAGCTGGTACATCCATCTCACCAAGGACACACAATTTCTTAATTGGGACCACTTCGTCACTTCCATCAACAAGGACTTCGGGCACCTAATCGACAACAACAAATTTGGGTCCTCCGCAACAGGCAGTGTAGATGAGTACACCACCAACAAATTCGAAATCTATATGTTGCATGCCAGCATATTGAACGAACAACGATAGATCAACTTCTACATCAACGGGTTAAAGGAACCCATAAGATCTTCAGTGGCCAAACACAATGCCCAGGAATCAGAAACCTACGTCATGTGGGCGCGAGCGCATGAGCAACAAACGACGCAGTACAACAACCGCATGATCAGAACATCAATGCTCCAATAGACAAACAAATGGGCAGCAGCAACCTCGAGAAAGAGCAACATAGGCGCCCTGCACTTCTAGCAACACCCCCTCCAACGGTCACAACACCTGCATCAAGCTACTCGAGAGGAACCTCAACTATGAGCTCTTGCCATGGTTTTTTAAAAAACACCTTAGTAGAAACCAATGATGACACATACTAATTACAGTCCATGAGGCAACAGGCAAGGATAATCGGCCGGCCAAATTTGTAGAAGTACTACAATAGATGATTTAGGTAATTACTAGCAAGTGCAAAATGACCAAACTAGATACCTGATACGCCAAATTAGGATTAATCATCAATACCATGTACCTGCAAGTCTGCAATAATGTGCAACTGAAACCTGCTGTAGTTTTGCCTAAGCCTGATGCCGAACGCGACTACGCCAGCAGCCAAAATAAAATAAACGATGAGTCGAGAATGAACAAGAGGCCAAGGGTGACGACTAGGAACACGTAGCCTGCCCACCGGATGTTCTTTTTTTTAAAAGGTCAGAAGGGGAGTCCCCTACCTATTTTTTGGTATTTTATATATATGGAAAAGAATACAGTATTTACAGTTTACAAGGCTCTCAAAGCCCAAGGGAAAAGGAGAAACAAACATTAAGAAAAATTCTCGCACCGCCTAATGAGGGGGTCCCTAATTTTCTGCTTGGCCTTGATACAGAAGGATTGCCTTTGTTAGCAGAACAGAAGGCAACAGCATAGTGCTCGGAAATCAGATGATTTATTCATTCATCATCTGCTATTCTGCTGGGCGTAGTTAGACTATTAGAGAAGTTTGACTTAGACAAAGCTAAAACAAACTATAATTTGAAACACAAGGAGTATACAGTAATATTAAGAGGCCATGGGAGCAGAAGGCTGACAGGAGAGGTAGGTTCCGTCCATCCTCTCTGCAGTCTTCTCCTCCTCATTCATTGTTCACCCGAAGTACAGGCCTCCCCTCTGCAAGTGCAACAACAAAATCATCATCAGAAGAAGCAAAGACAGGTCAGTGTTGCTTGTTGCTGGCGAAGAGGCAGGAACCTCATCATCAGCATTCAGCAAAAGGGGGCATCAGCAAGGCATGTATATACCACCATACCCTTGGCACTGTGGAGCCTCTCCATGGCAGCGATGACGTGCCTGCCATGTGGGTACCTCTTCAGGTTGTCTGCATTGTTCCTGGCCACGTCCAGCAGCAGGCCCACCTGCTGCTCCTCCGCCGTCACCACCATCTTCTGGATGACAAAGTTCGCGTATGGATTGATCATCATGTCCTGCACACATACACATATATTTTTTCAATCATGTTCTCAGTATTTCCTATATACTAACTAGTAGGAAAATCAGCCACAGGTAACCACGAGATGTTCGAAGTGCTGGCTGCCGGTGTCGCCGAGGATCTCATTTATGATGAGCTGCCGGTCCTCCTGGCTCCCCACCACCAGGCACTTCTCCAACATATTGGACGCAAACTTGTGATAACACATGCTCATCACGCGCCTGTCAAATTTCCTCACTATCATGGACCGAGTGGCCTGGCCTCCATGCTCGAGCAAGTGCTGCACCACGTAGTTTCCGAATGGGTCTGCTGACAGCTTGTTAGCAAACTCGATAATCTCCGATGTCAGCGTGTGGTAAACCTCGGGGTTGTCACAATGGGCCAGCACTTTCTGGAAACAGCAAGCAGTTGGGAAAAAGAACCGAATCAGATCAGATGATGGTAAGTTGAGTTGAATTAGATGCATGATTGCATACAAAACACTGAAAATACAAATAATCGATGAGCAACCATACCTGAATCACACGGCTTCCGTAGGGATGGATGGATAGTGCCTTGGCCCTTCCACAGAAGCTTCGGAAAATGAATTGGATATGCTTCGGTGGCAGGCACTCTACACATTTCTGAATCACATGGCTCGCGAACTGGTCGCGAACACATTTCAGCAATTTGATTTTGAGCTCTTTGGCTATCACAATCTTCTGATCGTGCCCCCCTACATCCAAAGCCTGAAACAAAGAAAACAATTGGGTAGTAGGATCAGTGATACACTTCCCTGCTTCAAAAATATGTCCTTATTAGTATCAATGCACATGACTAAGCAATACATATTAATATGAACACTAAAAATCAGAGGTCATAAAAAAAACATGAGTGCATCCTTCGAAGTCACAGAAATACTGTATATGTACATGTACATGGCTATATAGTGAAAATCATTTCTGAATTAGACAATATTAGCTAGCTCACCTTCTGGATGACTCGGCAACCGTACATATCACGGCTTAGGGGAAGCACATGGCCCATCAGACGACTGATGAGCTCACGTTTGCAGGACTGTGGTCCATGCTCTAGAATCTGAAGGCGAAACAAAGATAATGAATTGGTAATTTAATTTCTACAGGCATGCTCAACTTATGTCCTTGTGCATGTGATTCAGAAATTCTAGTAAAAAAGAAATAATGCCACAGCATACATATATAATATATTGGATCGAGTTGGAGAAACTTAAACCTTCTGGACGGCATGATTTCCAAACACATCAATGGCAAGCATACGGACACAAGGCATGATTTCCTCATAAACCATAACGATCTCTTGAGGCGTTGTCACCTCGATCGCCTGCTGTACAAAGCGGCTCCCATTGGCATCAGCACTGCATGCAAAAGTTGATTAAAGCTAGGAACTGAAGGTAAATCATATATAGTGCAATATTGGAAGGCTGAAAGTAATTAAATTTTTATGCACACCAGGAAGCTGCTACTTGGCCCTTGATGTGCATGAGCCTCAAGGAAGGGTTCGTCACCGGAGCCACCATTTGCTCCTGGTGAATAGAAGGGATCGTATTGTTCAATCCACTAGCTCCATAATTCTGGACATGAGAGGAGCCAGCAGAAGGAACTCTTTGTTGTTGAACAACCGTAGTACTGGTATCTGCCTCCACTAGATTGTCCCCATAACTTGACACCTGAGCATCATGAGCACGGTGGGTGTTTTGCTCCTGGACAACCTGCTGGGGGAGGCTCCTAGAAGTGGTCATGTAAGGGACATTGCAAGCATGAAAATATGCCACATGGACCCCAATCAATTGTTCATATATCTTCATGGCATCCTCGCTCAACGGTGTAGCTTCTTCATAGTCCTCCACATTTCCTGGGGCACCTAATAAATTCTTGTCACCAAAGACAGAAGCGGGGGCAGCAATAGGCACAGGGTTTTCGGTAGTTCGCTTCACATTGTTATCCTGCACACACATTCCTTGTGAAGAAGAGGAATGGATGCCTCTAGGAAAAAATGTTGGTAATTGTCTCCTGGCCTGAATATGGAGACACGGTTGCAGTGTTGCAATTGCCTTTGAATCAACCTGACGAGGAAATTAACAACATTGGTTCAGATGTTCAGTACCAGATATAGTGAGAAACTGAATCTTAATGCCCAGAAGAAGTTCCAGCGTGCATACTTGCTATGTATTACCATGAATGCAACCATGCACACTGCAAAAAGATTCATATCCAGTATAAATCAAAGAAAAATAAGAATCTCCTATAGTACATGAACAGTTCCCATGCTAAAAAAGAGTAAATCCCAGCATCCAATTTCTCGTACTCTTTGCCACGGTACAGGATACAATCATTAGGACATGCATGTATCTTCTCGATTTCTAGCCCCATAGGACAGACAACTTGTTTTGCTTTGTAGGTAGTGGCAGGCAATTCATTGTCCTTCGGAAGCATCTTCTTTTGGATTTTTAGTAACTCTCCAAATCCCTTGTCAGATACACCATTCTTTGCCTTCCATTGCAGCAATTCTAGTGTGGTTCCCAACTTTTTCTGCCCTGCATCACAAGTTGGGTACAACAATTTCTTGTGATCTTCTAGCATCCGCTCGAACTTGATCTTCTCCTTTTCACTTTCACATTCTCTTTGTGCGTCACGAATGACCTGACAAAGATCATCAGCCGGCTCATCTTCTGCGGCTACCTCTTCTTCAGCTTCTCCCATTGCAGTATCATTGAAGCACGCACCATCGGGAATAATATCATTGTCGTCCCATTGTTCTTCTTCACCTTCTTCCATTATAACGCCGGTTTCTCCGTGCTTCGTCCAACAAATATAGTTTGGCATGAAACCCGACTTCAACAAGTGTGAATGAAGAGTCCTTGAGCAAGGATATTCCACCGTATTCTTACATATGGCACATGGGCAGCACATGAAACCGTCGCGTTTGTTTGCCTCGGCCGCACGTAACAAAGAATGCACGCCATCAATGAACTCTTGGGAGCGGCGATCAGCATTGTACATCCAATGCCGGCTCATCTGCATTACATGACATAAATACCATATTAAAACCTAGATCATAATTAATTATTTATACAATATGCGTGCCACCACAAAAGGTACAAATTTATGAAAGCATCACTACAATGTAGACAATCCCAACTACCACTAAAAGAACTAAAGCTAAAATACATTTCAGGAGCACAAGGATTTCGCAACCAATCTCAACTAAAACAGACAGATCCCCCGATTGTGCAACATCTTTGGGCTTCTTCGGCTGGATCACTGCCTCATTAGCCGCCGTATCTGCCTATTGTGCAAGATATTTTTGCACGAGTTCAACATACTCTTCCTCCCAGTAGAAGCCTGAACATCATCCACTGCCATCCCACTGAAATTAAAACAAAAAATTAGAACTTTAATCACAACCATCATGAAAATAGGTATAAACTAACCATAATCATTAAATATGATAAACTAACTCACATTGCAATCCGGACACTTGTAGAAGATACGATCCTTGTTGGGACCCTCCTTCTTCACTCGGTACTCCATCACAATCTTCGTCTCATCATGACACTTGCCGCATGGAATGAGAGGGAGGCCCGGCCTAAGTCGCTTTGAAAACCCATGAGAGGCCGAGGACCCAGAAGCAGTTGCCATCTACTCTCTATACTCATTTTTTAATATACTATAAATTTCTCATTTTATAAACAAATAAAATTAAGAAACTATAAAATTATCTATATCTCTAAACAATGATATTTTTAATGGTCATTGTGTTCTCGTCTTTTACTGTGGCAGGTAAGTAATTCACATGATATTTCCGCAAATTAACAGAAGAATGGGAGTGTACACACATAACAATCGATTATCGTTTATATTTATATATACTACGTTTGGGTACGGTGATTGACAGACTACTGCGACGATATCGGGACGTGTGAATAAATAGCCATCCGTACTAGTTGACCTTGCTTACGTGATCATCTCGGCGAGCATTTCTCCACCGGACGGCACCGTACTTGGCCACGGAAGAGCTCCGATTCTACGAGGAAGGGAACACGGTCTTCCACGACCGTTGCCGCTCTCCCTCATAGAATCAAAGCTCCTCCTTGACGTCCGTTACCGCTCAGCAGAAAACATGCTCGCCGAAATGAACACGGTCCTCTAGTTCAACTAGCTACTTTAACCTTCCTTCATGTAAATGTGCAAGCTTGAAGTGATTTTGAGCCCAAATTGCTTACAAATGAAAAAAACCACAATAAAGAACCATATATATATAGTGAACTTAAGCTCTCGGGCGGGCTTGGGGAGGAAGAAGACGGCCAGCAGGATTTATAGCTCAAAAACATGTTTTAATAAATAACCATCCGTACTAGTTGACCTTGCTTACGTGATCATCTCGGCGAGCATTTCTCCACCGGACGGCACCGTACTTGGTCAAGGAAGAGCTACGATTCTATGAGGAAGGGAACACGGTCTTCCACTACCGTTGCCGCTCTCCCTCGTAGAATCAAAGCTCCTCCTTGATGCCCGTTACCGCTCGGCAGAGAACATGCTGGCCGAGCTAAACACGGTCCGCAAGTTCAACTAGTACGGATTTTCTATAATTTTCTAACTATTTTCTAAGTTTTTCATTTCATAAAAAGTTAAAATAAAATGTTTAGTCGCGGAGTCCATAGAAATGACCATATTTTGACCTAGCAATGCATTGTCAATTGTCATTGCGTTGCATTGCACCCCGGACCGGACTCCGGACAATAAAATACTATGGTCGATCGATGCCGTTCTTTGTCGTACAGTCGCACGGCGACGGCCGACGGACCCGTTCAACCACCAAATCTGTCAGGTCCGGCTGTTCGGGCGTATCGTCAAAAGAGAACAGATTTGCTTCCTATTGCACGGCCTTGCATTGCATCTGTCATACCAGTCGGAGGCACTAGTCCCTATACTCATTTTTTAATACACTATAAATTTCTCATTTTATAAACAAATAAAATTAAAAAACTCTAAAATTATCTATATCTCTAAACAATGAAGTGTGCTATGCATGCTACAAATGAACGGTGAATACTAGTTTTTAATAGCTACTTTAACCTTCCTTCATGTAAATATGCAAGCTTGAAGTGATTTTGAGCTCAAATTGCTTACAAATGAAAAAACCACAATAAAGAACCATATTATATATATAGTGAACAAAATGAGATAAGACAATGGTGAAAAATGAGAGTATGAGATTGGTAACCTTTATAACTGAAGAATCGACGGAGGAATCGAAGAAATCGACGGAGGAATCGAAGAATGGATGGAGGAACAATGGAGGGAGGAACTAGTGCAGTGAGCTTCAAAATGTGCTGAGCTCGGGCTCAGGGAGGAAGAAGGAGATGGCCGGGATATAAAGGGGAGACCTTTAGTCCCGGTTGGTGTCTTCAACCGGGACTAAAGGTCCCTCCCAACGGCTACTGCGCCAGACAGAGGTGGCAGGAGCCTTTAGTCCCGGTTGGAGCCACCAACCGGGAGTAAAAGTCTACCTTTAGTCCCGGTTGGTGGCTCCAACTGGAACTAAAGGTCCCTGCCACCTCTGTCTGGCGCAGTAGCCGTTGGGAGGGACATTTAGTCCCGGTTGGAGCCACCAACCGGGACTAAAGGTATCTCTAGTCCCGGGCGCAAAAAATGCTGGGACTAGAGCCCATTTTGGCCGAGGATCAAAGGTATGTTCTCTACTAGTGCAACTTGCACCGCTAAGAAAAATGGTTTGCTGGTTTTCAGTAGAAAAAAATTGCTTAAATACTGGAAAATCAAGAACAGAACAAAGGTTTTCTCCTTTTAATCTGCAGCGAATTTTTGTAACTATTCTTTCTCTCTAGTGCTAACTTGTAAACATACCTAATTTAGTTTAAGAGAATGCCCAAAGCATTAAAACATTCCATGTTGCAACATTTATTTAGGAAATTAAGAGTATCATGGTTCCATTTTAGCAAGCATAGTTATTAGTTTATTACTATTATTTCTGTCCTGGTGGTTCGCATTCTGGGAAATCATTTTGAAAATTGTAACATTTAATATAGTATAATTCCTGAAATGTCGAGGTCAATGTAGTACTGGAAGAAATATGCTAAATATCTGCTAAAAGAATTTTGTGGGGAGAAATCTGACAAATTCCTTCCCAAAGAATTCAATAGGAGATTATTGCAGCCTTCTTCTCTGGTGAGCTATGAGCTATCCTTTTTCTCTGACGAGGGCCAACTCTGGCGGACTTGGCTCTGGTTAGGGGCGTTAGGATTTTGGGGGTACGACGAGAGGTCGGGGGATTTTGTGGCTTCCCGGCTATATAGTGTTGCTAGGGGATGCTGCCGGCCTAGCAGAGGCGTGGCAGGTGGCTGAAGGGACAGCGATGCCGCCTATCACCGCCTACTGCTGATGTGGTGGAAGGAAGTTGGGCGAAGCCAGCACTGGTGCCGAGGCTGCCTTTGTTCGAATGGTTAGGGTTTGCGGCGGTGGAGGTGGTGGTGGCGCTGCTGGAGGTGAACAGGGATGTAGAGGAGGCGGTGGAGCACAGCATGAAGCAACGACTTCTGGACGGATTTGCTTGGGAGCGTGGTAGCGGGGCAAGGGCTTCAGCGGCTTGGCGCCGCCAAGGCTAGAGACAAAGGAGTCCAGGGCACGCAACAAATGGAGAAAGAAGTGGCAGTAGTGGATTGGGTGGCTCTATGGCTACGGGAAGAAAAAGGAAAAAAGGTAATGTTGGAGAAGGAGATCCGGACCGTCAATTTCATATCCAATGGTTAAAAATCCAACATATCTTTTTCCAACAAAAATCCATCATAAGACATGTAAACGGTCGCTTTTCTTAAAGTAAAATATTGGATATGCATAGCACACGAAACACATGCTGACCACTGAATGCACCACAACGTGTTATGCACCACAACGTTGTTATGTAACCACATTTGATTTCACGTTTTTTATAGTTAAGATTAGAATATATTTTAATTGTCACAAAATAATTGGAAAAGTAATAATATGCATCATTAAGGAAAAACATATATAGAAAAGAAAATAATACAATTTACCCAAATCAACAAGACCTTTAGCTACCTGTCCTGTTGTGTGGCTAGCCTTTTTCTGCGTGGAGCATATCACATTGTTCAGCTGTTTGGGCCAACAACCAGCTCAGATCGGTTTCACATGGGTTAGTAACTACCGAAACAAGCCACAGTGTACAGACCAACGAGCAACGCAGGTTGCTTAATCCCACCTCTCCAAGCCAAGAAGCATTGCTACCCAGCTTATTGTCTATCTATATAAAGTAAAATTAGGGGACAAGCCAGTAACTACCCGGTTGGCAACGCCTAATACCCTCTTGTCAACTGTTCACTACTGGTGGCCGTGGAGCTCCGGCGAGAACCTACAGCCAGTGACGACCACCTTCTTCCCCTCCCCCCACCCCCATGCCCCCTCC
This sequence comes from Miscanthus floridulus, assembly GCF_019320115.1. NCBI lineage: Eukaryota > Viridiplantae > Streptophyta > Magnoliopsida > Poales > Poaceae > Miscanthus > Miscanthus floridulus. Next base: position 133,962,936 of record NC_089589.1, read on the forward strand.
CACATGTGGCCATGACGAACTCCGGCAAGCTCCAACGAACTCTGGCCATGGAGCCCCCGCCCCGACATGGCCCGGCTGCCGCTACCGCTGCTAGCTCTCCTAAACCGCCCGGCACCACCTACCCTACCTGCCTCCCCCCGGCCAGCCATTCTATATCCCATCGGATACGGGGAAGAAAGAGGGGGAGAGGCTCGCCAGAATGCTAAGAAGCAGATCTAGGAGGAGGAGGAGGCATACCTCGCCGGGGGAGGAGGAGGCCGCTGGCACTGGAACCCGCCATTGCCACCGCCGCTGCCATGGACGCTGGTCACGGGCATTGCGCAGGCACTTTGGGGCGCGGGCGTGGCCACTAGGGAGGACCTCGCTAGAGTTGGGCGTGAGGGCACGGCTGTCGGGGATTGTTCGCTGGAGATGACAGAGAGAGAGAGGGCGTGCAGTGGGGAGGAGTCGAGCAGATAAGCGCGTGCGTGCAGCGGTGAGGCACTTCTGTTGTTTCATCGTAGGATCGGATCCGACGGCCTGCGCGCTGTGCACGCCAAGAGACGCGAGCCTGCGCACTTGGAAAGTAGCATTAGGGATAAAAGAAAGTAATAATTAGGGAATTTGGTGTTTCTGTTCTTATTTTAGATTGCAATGGTGATTTTGTCCCTACTTTTCAACTTTGTGATTTTGCCCTAGCGATTTTGGAATGAAGCATACGTTTACCACTGTTTCTAAAACCATTAAATCTAGGTGGATTAAATGGCAAGAAAAAAACAGAAAACAAAAGACACCCACGTGAAAAAACAAGATTACCCTCGCCTTATCATTTCATCTGGGCTTCGCCCATTCTCTTCACGATCAGTCATGGAAACACCTGGCGGGTAAGGGTTAGCAATGGGGAGAAATCAGTAGCGCAAGGGAGGTCACAGCAGACAAAGGTGGGCCGTCAGTCCTCGGCATGCGCTCGGCTGGGCCCTGGCGAGCTCGCGACGGTGCACGGATGGACCTGGCATGCGCACGGTGGTGCTCGCGGGCTCAGGGTGGCACGCGGGACACACACACACACACACACCGCCACTGCGGAGGTCTGTCACCTTCTTTGCCACTGTTGCTCCACGGTCCACAGCCATTCCTACTTTCGGGTGGCTGCTGCACCTGCAGCGATGGCGGCGGCAGAGCACTGACACCTTCGGCCTCGTCGTTGTTGCTCCACGGTCCAAGAACAAACCTGCTGGTATCCTGCTCATGGTCCTCCTTGTCACAGCAGAAAAGACGGTGGACACCCCAGCAAACGATTACCATCACCGGGAGGGAGGCACTGAACAACACCTGGTTTTTGGTCTCACGCGGCCATGATGACCATGGTGGGATGCCGGAGTCCTGTCCTAGTGGCTCCTGCCAGTTGCCTGCCAAGGGCGCGGTTGCCCATAGGTCGACCAGACGCTGACTTCCTCCCACCACAGCCGCAGCCAGTAAGAGCATACGCCATGCATCAATTGATCAGGCAGAGGAAACGGCCACGCAGATTGAGATTATCACACAGTTTGAGGTCCACGATAATCTTGCTACCGTGAGTTTGATCAATCAATCAAGAACATAGTTTATATATATGAATAAGCTTACCATTTCTGAAACTCTGAACAAAAATCTTTGTACAATTTTATGTACTTTATTATTTTATAGAATAGGGAGGACCTAAATTGGACAAAGCAATGCGATATAGTGTTACCCATTCCACATTTACCACCTAGTGCGCCAAACACACTACCACAAAACCGAGATTTCATGAGGGGTACAATTTTTCCATGAGAGTGCAAAGCACACTCTCATGAAAATAATCTTTTTCATGTGGGTGATGTAAATCCTGTCGCGAAAACTCATTTTCTTGAGGGTGCTCCGCATACCATCATGAAGTCAGTTGTTTTGCATTTGAGTGCTCCACGCACCACCATGAAGATGACTATCCCGCCACGAAATTGTCTATTTTCATCAGAGTGATCATTTTCATGAGAGTCAACATGCACCACCACGAAATATGGTTTACTGGTTTTCAGTAGAAAAATATATTGCTTAAATATAATACTGGAAAATCAAGAACATGAACAAAAGTTTTCTTTTAATCTGCAGTGAACTTTTGCAACTAGTCTTACTCCCTTTTGCTAACTTGTAAACATACCTAATTTAGTTTAAGAGAGTGCCCAAAGCATATAAAAAGATTCCACGTTGCAACATTTGTAGGCAGCCGGCCCAACCGCCTCAGAGCCTGTATTGAAAACTCCTCCCAAAAGAGTTTGTATAGTTGTGCCGTTTACCTCTGTTTCTAACACACACACACACACACACACACACACACACACACACACACACAAACACACACACATACACACGCACACCGCCGCCTTGTCATGGCAGAAAAGGCGGTGGACACCCCAGCACTGACGAGGCCAGAGGCAGAGGAGGCTGGGGGCGCAACAAATGGAGAAAGAAGTGGCAACAGTTGAATGGGTGGCTCTGTGGCCACAGGAAGAAAAAGGAAAAAGCTAAGGTTGGAGAAGGAGATCTGGACCATAAATTTCATATCCAACGGTTAAAAATCCAACATATCTTTTTCCAACAAAATTCCATCGTAAGACATCTAAACTGTCACTTTTCTTAAAGTAAAATGTTGGATATGCATACACCACACAATGCATATGATGACCACTGAATCCACCACAACGTGTTATGTAACCTTTTTGGGATAAATCTAGGAAAGAAATATGAGCATCTATGTTGAGTCAGTGTTGAACACTAGGGTAGGTTATTGCTACACACGCCTACTAATATATCAACAATGGTTGATGTCTTAGAATACAATGCCACAAAAGAATAAATTCTGATGTGCTCAGAGCTAATAAGTATTAGAACTAGTTGTATTGAATGTAAACATACCCTGCTTTGTCCAAACACTACTACACAAACTTCATCACTGCTGGTTCGTAACCCCTCTTCATGTTTTAGCCAGTGTTTGTAAAAGTGGTCAGTGGTAACAAAGGTTATCACTGCCAGTTCAGAACTGGCAGTGATATCATTTCCATCACTACTTCCAGCATTCGATCCACTAGTGACGAACTGGACATTATCACCTGTCTAGCATACAATCCAGTGGTGATGAAGTTGTACATCACCGTTGGTCAGGAATATGATCCGGCTGTGACGAAGAGCTCATGACCACTATTGTGTTGTTTGTTTAGGCGGTGAGGAAGCGATTTTTATTGCCGTTGCGGTATACGACCCGATGGTGATGAAGAGCTTATCACCACTAGTGCGTCCTTTGATCTGGACATGATGAAGAGCTCATCACCGCTCGTGCACCATTTGATTCAGCTGTGATGTCTTGATCATCACCGCATGTTTTACCATATCACCAATGGTTTATCTAGTGCCAGCGGTAATAATGTATCTTTAGAAAACTAATTTAGATATAAAATCAAGTCCAAGACCTACACAATATACATCAAAATATACATCTGGTTCAAGTCAGGAGTCCCCGACCACAATGTTTCCTCAAGAACATGGGATATAAAGTTTAACACAAATCCAAGCTAAAAACACAAATATATATCCCTATATCAATGCAATGGTCTCCATTCGGATTCAAGACTTGGTCGATAATGAAACCATCAAATTGTTCTTAAAGCGTATATATCTCTATATTAGTAACCTTGGTGAAAATTGTTTTCACCGCTGGTCGGGATATTATTCGATGGCGGCCGATGATGAAAACAATTTTCACCGTCAGTAGTTTGTCGCCCCACTGTGCCCCGCTGGCCTTTGAACCAATGGTGAAACTTTACCCCTGCTGGTTCTGTACAAACCGACAGTGAAAACGGTGCTGCGTCGAAAATTAAAGCTGCTGTAGTGAAAGAAATGTTTTCATCAAACTATATAAGCTTAAAATGCATGGTGCTATTTTACAGGTAACAGTCATTGTTTTTTCCGGACGTAGCATTTTCCCAGATATGAATTCAAGAACTTAAAAATCTATAAGTGCTTGATCGAGCCTTCTACAAGCAACAAAAGAAGAAAACAATGCTCTCTTTAGCAGTATATATATAAATATAGTAGATAAATAGAGATCGAATTATAGAGATAGATTAAAGAGATAGAGATAGAGATAGAGATAGAGATAGAGATAGAGATGTACTGAATTCCTTTTTTTTTAAATGATGTACTGCATTTTTAATAGACATTGTAGTTGGTAGATGACCGTGAACCTCGTGTGAATCTGCCGCATGGCTATCTCATCCTTTGCCACACAATGACCCTACCAGCCACCACAGGAGGGCGTCGGCGTCTGGTGGTCCTCTACGCTGCCTCGCCCTCAACGGGCAACTGGCAGCAGCAGCAGCTGCAGGGGATCGGCCTCTCGCCGGGCGCGAGAATAGGTATGTGGGTGCTGTTCAGCATCATCATCCTGTTCATCGTCATTGGCTTGTGGCGTATGTTGTGCCGCTCCAGCAGGATCTATGATCCCGGACCGCAGATCAGCGGCGAGGGTATTAGAGAATGCCGGCAGCAGCCTACGGTGGCAGCAGACATGGACTTGGCACAGGCACAGGCGCCCGCGCCGGCGCTGGCACTGACGCTGGAGTGCATGTACCGGTCGGCAGACGGTTGGGCTGAGCAGACGTGCTCAGTGTGCATGTCGCCGACGGCGACATGGCGAGGGTGCTGATGCTGTGCAAGCATTGCTTCCACACTGCCTGCATCGAGCCATGGCTGCGCGGGCACGACACCTGCCCGCTCTGCCGCGCTCCCACAACTACCAATGGCGGCCCGAACTTGGGGACGTGAACCTAAGTAGCAAGCTAGCTTAGCTCGTGTAGCCCTCTAGTTAATTTGGTTTTGCGTGTACTAGATATAACATAACAAATCTCCAGCAATAGTTGGCCTTATAGCTGGCCATAGCTATTTTAAACAGTATCAATATTTGTATTGGTGGTGTGAAAGGATCAAATACCGCATCCAAGAGGGAATGGATTGGGCTAATCGAAAATCCTCACGAAATTTAAACATATCGCTTATCTAAATTCACTCTAAAGATGTGTTGTAGTCTAATTGCACAAAGTTTTATACACCAAATTCTAACTTTATACTAACACCACAACTATTCTATGAAAGTTTAGCGCTCGATGAGATCTACATCTTTTCAGTTTTGATTTTTTTTATTTAAAGTTATTTAGAAATAAATATTTTTTTTAAAAATGCAACCATCTTCAAAATAAAAATCATGAAACTAGAATGTTGTACATCTCATCTAGCACTACAACCTTTTTAGAAAAGAAGAATCTTTATGCGACATAATACAAGAAAGATACGCTTTTGCTAAAGTGACAAACACTATACACGATTAATATGCTCCTAAAAATTTATATTATTTTTTTGAGTGTCTTAATGATCTCAAATGACAAAACTCAAAGATATAAGTTGTCGGTCTCATCTAGGGCTACAATTTTCATGTACAAAGTTCCTTTATCCGACATTATACAAGAAAGATATGATTTTTTAAGGCGGCAAGACTTGGTACGCGATAAATATGTTGTTGAAACATTATTTTATTTGAGCATCTTGCTGATCTCAAATGAAAAAACGCAAGAGAGTTGTAGGTCTCATTGAGGGCCACAATTTTGATAAAAATCATATTCATCCGAGGTCGTATGAAAAAGATACGATTTTTTAACGTGGAGCCTTTGCCGCTGACATATGAGTTGAATCAACATGCTACGGAGGATAGTAGGTCAGGTACACACTCATATGAACCTGGATTAGACCGGTTACAACTTCAGAAATCAAAATATATATTTTGGAACTTTGGGGCCCTAGATGACATCTCCAGACAACCGGATGACTGACAAATTTTACTCGTCATTTTATACGAAGAATTCAAACTGGTCTTCATAAACAATTCATTGCTTGTAACCACATTTAATTTCACATTTTTATTGTTAAGAATATATTTTTAATTCTCACAAAATAATTGGAAAAATAATAATATGCATCAGCAAAGCAAAAACATATATAGAAAACGAAATAATACAAATTAGCCAAATCAACATGAGCTTTACCTTAGGTGTCCTGTTGACTGTTGTCTGGTTAGCCGCTAGCCTTTTTTTTTTTTTTTGTGGAGCACTGTCTTTATATTCATTCAACAAAGCCAGTAGCCGTCTCCTGCGTGTAGCACATCCCATTGTTCAGCTGTTTGGGCCAACACAACCAGCCCAGATCGGCTTCACATGGGCTAGTACCCACAAGGTACAGACGAAGCAGCAGAAAGCATGTTGCTTAGGGTGTGTTTGGTTGAGCTGTGGCTGTGAGAAAAAGCTGTTGTGGGCTGTGAGCCGTGGAAAAGCTGCTGTGGGCTGTGAGCTGTAGAAAAGCTGAAAGTAGTTTGGTTAAACAAGTATAAAATATACTTTCTATCTTTATCTCTTTTGAAACAACTATGGAAGAGTTTTTTATTCCACCAATTTCGAAAAGCAGAAAGCCAAAAGCCAAAAACAGGATCAAACCAGCTTTCAAAAATGTACTACGGAAAAGCAGCTGCTTCTAAAAAAAGCAGTTCCTTTGGTTGGGCTTAATAAAATGTAAGTAATAATTGTCTGTTTGGAATGTATGACACAGGCATATATAGAATGTTTGTAATATAATAAATAAAGTAATAATTAAGTGCCTGTCTGGTGTTTGGTGTGGTTCCAGCTTATGGAATGTATGACCGGCATAGAATGTTGGTAATAAAAAAAGAAAGTAATAAAGCTCATGAAACGTATGACAGACATAGAATAGAAAGTAATAATTTAAGCTCGTATTTGGTGTGATTCCAGCTCAAGGAGCCGGAGCCACCCCAGACAGGCACGTAATTATTAATTTATTACATTATTAGCAACATTCTATGCCAGTCATATACATTCCATGCCAGAAGCACTCCTTGAGCTTACATTTTATTATATGCCAGAAGCACCGGCCTCCTCACCTATTCCATGCCTGCCAGCGCTCCGGCCTTGAGCCGGAGCCACCCCAGACAGGCACGTAATTATTAATTTATTACATTATTAGCAACATTCTATGCCAGTCATACATTCCATGCTAGAACTCTCTTCCTGCCTACAGTTTGGTGCAGACCGCACCAGACACTCGACAATACGTTACATGGTAGAACGCCCTCCCCCCTACAGTTTGGTGCAGACTGCACCAAACAGACACTCGACAAAATCGCTCCTCACCCATTCCATGCAAGGATCACACCTCCTCACCTATTCCATGGAATATGTGAGCTCCTCACCTAAGGAATGGGTGAGGAGGGGCTGTTTTCTATTATGGCAAGCGGTGGCTCAAGGAGTACTTTCTGGCATGGAATATGTGAGCAGGAGCGCTCCTGCCTCGTGGCGTGGAATGGATGAGGTGGAGTGATGTTCTCGAATGGTAGTGCAGGCAGGAGCACAGCGCTACTGGCATGGAACGGGTGAAGAGGAGCCATTTTCTCGTATGCCAGGTTCACCCAAGATTTTAGGCTTCGGTAGAAGGGCTTTGGCTCTGGTATAGGAGCACCCGGAATGGAGCCCCTCCAAGCAGCCTCTAAATATAAGTGAAATAAATTTTTTAGTTTGATCTTACTTAGGATAGTAGTTGGATATATTGACTAAAATTACGGATATTGGGGCTAGATATCCAAATTCGTATTTGATATTTGAGAACTTTAGTAAAATACCCATACTGGGCAAGCCCGTGTTAGGGGCTACCCCACCATCGTGCGCTAAGGGCTGGCAAGCCTGCAACAGGGACTGCCCCCCTTCAGTGGCCAACGTGTACCAAGGGCTGGTGAGCCCGCACCAAGAGCCCGCCCCACCTACTAGTCATGTACTGAGCGAGTGCCGTGTGCCTAGGGCCGGCAAGCCCATGTCATGGACCTCCGACCGAGCTGCTGCTAAGCGCAGAGGTTTGGTGTGCCCACGCCACTGATGCCGTGCTGCTGCTGCCGCTCGGAGGTGCTCTATATGCATCAGGAGGGGGAAGAGAGGATAAGACAGAGCTTGGGAGAGAGAGCGGGGGAGGATAAACCTACAGAGAGAAATAGGTTCAGGCGTGAGCAAACTTTCTTAAATACGGATAATTTTCACTACGGGTTCTTAACATTTTCACTCAGCGGTGTTTGAATACCTTCTCCTAAACTACCCTGTGACATCGGATGTTTAAACCAAGAGAGGTTTTCCCTACTAATTCTTAACATGTTCACTCGGCGGTGAAAATACGGATAATTTTCACCACCGGTTTGTACAACGAACTGGTGGTAAAAATCATCGCCAACAGTTTTCATAAAACCGGTGGTGAAAGTGCAACCGACAAGAAATACAAAAATCAATTAGAACACCATATTAAACTTTACTACGACTACGATAGTACATATTGAACCTGTAATGAGATGTAAAGTTTGCTCAAACACACGACGTACAACACCTCCTCTTCTCGGCTATGTAGTTTTTTCACAAAAAATGTTGGTACCCCAAATAAAAGTTCAACACTTCTAAGAGAAATATAAAATATTCTGTGAACACTTGTCGAGTCAAAAAAATCGATATGTAACATGTTCCATTCCAAACAAAATTCGAATATCTCGTCGCAGCCTCTTCTCTTTCGCCGCAGACAACATGACGACGAATAAGTTCATGTATTTCTGTAGTACATACAGTTCTAGTAGGTCGTAATATAGTACCATGACTTACTAACTTATAGTAAGTAAGAGAAAACTGTTGACTGGCTGCCGAGAAAGGAGTTCATGGCCATGGCCACGCCTAGATGTCGTCGCCGGGACCGGGAGCGACAAGCGGGGCACGGCAGAGCGGGCAGGTGTCGTGACCGCGCAGCCACTCGTTGACGCAGGCGGCGTGGAACAAGTGCATGCACGCCGGCAGCACCCTGATGGCCTCGCCGTCGGCCAGCTCCGCCAGACACACCCCGCACGAGTCCTCCTCGCAGCCGTCCTCCTTCCGGTACGTGCACACCAGCGGCGGCTCGGCCGCCTGAACTGGCGGCACCTCCACGGCGGCCATCATCGAAGGATCCCTGTCCGCCAAGCCTGCTGCTTGGCTGCTCGGCGGACCCACTCTGTCCCCACCTCCGGCGACCTGCTCCTCCGCGTCGTCCTTCTGGAGGCCACACCAGAGGATCCTGAGCAGCACGACAACGCCGGTGATGGCAACGAACACTATGGGCATCACATTGTCGTTCGCGTCGCTGGGCTCGCCAGAATTCTGGCTGTAGTACGCCTGGCCGTACGCACTGCCGTGCTGCGAGGACGACAGGTGGTTCTTGCTTCCACCGGCGGCATTGTTCGTGGTTGTGGCCATGGAATGTTGCATCATCGGTTTTGTAGGTGGCTTATGAGTTGACTGCGAGAACAAGGAGCTAGTCGTCGTCTTTTTGTAGGTGTAGCTGGGGTTGACGGCTGTTGCGAGGATTGTTTCTTTGTGGCCATCGATGGATGGATACATTGCCATGACATGATGATGACGATGATGGCGATGGCGTGCGTTACTGCGTACGTCTTCATAGAAGAAATTCCCGGGAAGGATCTGTACGATTTGTCGTCACTATATATAATTCGCTCAAGACAGTACTTGTGTACATATATATTTATCACCTCCGTTTTCACTAGAAACCATAGAGTCAAGTTTGAACACTTATTTTGGATTTGTTATGAAATGAAATCGTGTGACATGATTACACCTATAAACTATACTGTCATGATTACACCATTGCAAATACATTGGCAAATACGAAAATCTGTACCTGCGAGAGATTACATGGCGTTATTTACGAGAGATCTCTTGTAGCACAGTTTACAAACCACCAAGACAGTGGTAGACAACTCAAAACAAACTGGAACAATAAGAGAAAGCAGGGGTAGGAGACCCTCATCCACGACACCTAACAAACATATTGAGCTTGTGAAATAAAAAGACATCGACACTAAAACCATGGTGGCAAAGCATTCACCTTGAAAAGACAAAGAAACTAATAAAACTGGTTTGATTGGTTAGAAATAGTTTAGGGTTCACAATGCAAAATTGTTTAGGAAACTGAGATTGTTGGAGAAGGACAAAATCTAAGGTTTGCTATTCCTTCCGTTAATCTACTAGGTTAGCAAGTAAACTATACTAAACTTCTGGAGATGCCCTTATGAGTTGAAAGGGATATTTGGCAAATTTATTATTTTTATTAAGGAGCTCTTTTAACAGAATGCTGGAGGACATTTTTTTTCTTTTCGCTATAATATCAAAATAGGGAGTTGTTCTACAAAACTCTTGTAGATGCTCTAAAATTGCTTCTTGCAGTCAAAATCGATAGGCCTGTTGTCGCTACGCATGCTGGTGCACATGCACGTGTGGACCATCTCCGCGTGCGCTCGTTTCTCGTGCTTGCCAATGAAAACACTTGAAATAAGAAGCACTTACTGCAACATACATCTGAAACATATGAAACATTTATAACATACTCGTGCAACATATGTGTATAGCCACTGCAATATATGCAACATCTAGATAAAACATTTGCAACATACTTCTGAACCAACTAAAACATTTGAAACATACACTTGCAAACTTTGTGTATAGCCGCTGCAACATATGCAATATCTAGATGAAACATGCAACATCTCAATAAAATAGCTGAAACATTTGGAAGATACACTTGCAACATACGTGTATAGCGATAGATGAAACAAATGCAGCAACAAGATGAAACAAATGAAATATACAAATGGAACGCATACGCCGGCGCCGAGCTCGATGTCCACGGGTCACCCATCACGACAGCAGCAAATGACACATGCAAATGCGGGCACCACGCTCCTCTCACGAACTCTCAGCGGCGGTCATTCTCCCTTGTCACATGCACATGCACAACACTGTCAGCGCAGAACATGAAGACGAAGGCGGGTGGACCTCTTTGCAGTGCTCCTGGCCGAGATTATTATATGCTTTGGATGCTTGCTCACGCGTCTCAGGACTCTACACCCCACGCCGAGAGAAGAGTGGTGGCACGCGCTCCCGCATGTTGACCCATGAAAAGGACAGGCGCGGGTCGTGTGACTGCAATACGCGCCCCTATTTTTTTCTTGGTCATCACGCCACGCGGATAGGTCCATCCGTCCGTCCAGACGCCCTCAACCAAGCGTTTCCTAAATCGATATATATGGAACAGCTTCCGTTCTCAAGCTGAAAATTTCGAATAAACCGTCTGCTAATTTTGGCCGTGTGCATGACCATTTCCTAAATGTACGTATTAAGAGAAATGTGTTGAGCAGCTGGAAGCAGGCATGCATGCATGCACGGAGATGATTACCACCACGGCACCACAGGCCTAGGTGGCGTCGTCGGCGGGAGCGACGAGCGGGGCGCGGCAGAGCGGGCAGGTGGCGTGCGCGCGCAGCCACTCGCCGATGCAGGCGGCGTGGAAGTAGTGCATGCACGCCGGCAGCACCCTGACGGCCACGCCGTCCTCGAGGTCTGCCAGGCACACCCCGCATATGAGCCCTCCCGCCACCCGTCCGCCTTCCTGTACGTGCACACCAGCGGTGGCTCGGCCGCCAGCGAGGACTCTGCTGCAAAGGACCCAGATGACGACGGCGAACACTATGGGCGGCACTAACTTATTGCCATCCACGTCGTCCGTCTTGCCGAAATCCTGCTGGCTCGAGTAGTACGTGTGCCGGTACGGACTGCCGTCCTGCGACGATGACAGGTGATTGTGGCTTGCACCACCATATATTGTTTGTGTTCGTGGCTATGGAATTCTGAGTTGACAACAAGTACGAGACCATGGTTAGACCATGGAGTCATCGTCTCTTTTTGTAGGTGGCTGGGGCTGACGAGAGTTGCGAGGATTGTGTCTTTGTACCCACCGACGGATCCATGGCTAAGGGCAATGGCATCATCCTGACAATGGCAAATCTGTGTATGTACGTCGTTCTCAAAGAAATTTCCGGGAAATGATCTCTCCAATTTGTTAGTATCCGTTGAAGTCAGTACTGACATGGATGTATAGTTGTATACTTGTCACCTCCGATCCGTTTTCACTAGAATCCATACAGTCAAGTTTGAACACTCATAATAGATTTGTTAATAAGCAAAATCGGGTCAGTAGAGACACCATTGCAAACACATTAATAAATTAATACTTCATCATTTCCAAATTAGAAGATGTTTTGGCTTTTCTAGATACATTGCTTCAACTATGTATCTATACACTATCTATCTAAGCGCATAAGAACTATGTATCTAGAAAACAAAAACGTCTTAAAATTTGAAATGGAAGGAGTACTAAAATTATAAGTCGCTCTGACTTCTTTGGTACATAGATTTTTCAATGTATCTAGATATACGTTATATCTATATACATAGCAAAATTGATGTACTAAAAAAGTTAAGTGACTTATAATTTGGAACAGAGGGAATATATCTCATTGTAAATTGATATAAAAATTAAAGAGTACTGGTTCCCAGGAAGAAAGAAGCAAGTGTCGTATTGTTTTAAAAAAGAAGAGAATCTATATACAACAATCCAATGTTTACAGAGGTAGCCTGTTTAAGATGCGCGCCTCTGAAAATCCATTTTCAGAGGCAGGTATATTTTTTTAAGTGTCTTTTAAATTATTGTATCTCCTAAAATTGCTTACAGAGACAGGCAAAAAAAAAAGTACCACCTCTGAAAATAAAAATGGCCGTTTTTATAGTAGTTTATGTATATTTCGGTTTCCTCTGTTTTTGGTTACATGATGGAGAAGATGGTATGACCAGAGTTAATTTGGTTAGATACTTCTTGTGACAGAATTAAGAACAAAAAACCAGTTTCTGTTATTTCGGGTTCGGTCTCGATTAGATCTGTTCGGTTCCTCATATTTGGTTAACTATGCCCACCCCTAGCGCCAGGTCCTCATAGTGATGGTGGGCTTGATGGCGGCTGTTAGGTATATCACCTAGCTAGCATATTTGCATTGAATAGCGAGATTGCGAAAAAGGCAATGTAGAGGAGGCGAAGTGCAAAGGTGGCCATGGAGATTAGCAGCGCACGCTTGAGGATGGTCTCATGCTTTGTGCCAATAGAGACGGTGGAAGTAGCTGGTTCTTCGAAGGAGAATGATGGGTCACGGTGAGGCAGGTGCGGCGGAGGGGCATTGGTAGAGGCACATCATTGGATGAGAGGGAAGGCGACTAAATTTTATATTTAGGGTTTGTTACATGGGTTTGGGCCTGCGGACCTCTTTAGAGAGCCACCTCTAAAAATAGCCTTATTTTTTAGAGCTTGTTCTCTTAAGAAGCCCACCACTATAAATTGTTTGCCCATTTGCGCACTAGATGATTTCTAGAGGTGATCCTCCATAAATGATCAATAGACCCACCTCTATAAATGAAATACGGTATCCCTTGAAATTATTTTTTCAGTATTGTAAGCTACAATATGGGTCTCAACGGCTATAAATGACCATATTGTCTAGTCAAAAGGGAAAGACCATATTAATCCACTGGTCCATATCAATCCCAAATATAGATACTAAATTAGGACAAAGCAGTATCATTGATTGTTAACAATCTAATGCACAAGGTCACTCCAAAGTTTTTTCTTATATATACAACTAAAAGAAAAGAAGAAATATCTATACTTTTTATTTTTTTATGATAGTCTAAAGGTCCAGATTATTTGGAAGGCTTCATATCAAATATTGCCTATTATTTATTTATCCATCTAATATCTTAGCGTTTTGCCAGAATGCTATAAAATACATCTTTATAAACTAAAAGGAACAATTAATAAATTTAGTACTATATTAATCATTGAAACAGAAGGTGTCAGGCATCCATGTTTTTTTTTTGCGATGAAAGAAGAATTATATTAGATAATAGCTAGGTACATCAACATGTTACACGCACTTTGGAGTACACAAATATCCAGAAATTGATTTTCATCTAAATTGTACCCATGCTGTGAATAGCTCCAAATCTCAAAACCAAACCTATATGACGCTTTGCAATATAGATGACCGTACAGGCAAATACTCGGCAAAGGCCTGAGAACAGATATGCAACGAACGACAGCCAACATCTTCATCCTTCTTTCTGGTGTCTTCCTCGTTCTTTCTGCCACCGAAGAATAAGGAAGACTGATTTGAAACTTATTCTCCCTACCCCTTCATCATGACCAGATCTAACCACAATAAAACGAAGAAGAGATCGGAGAAAATTATTCCATGGCGGCGACACCATCTCCGCCTTGACGTCGCCGTTCGGAAATAAAAGTCTCCATGTCGTCAAACCGATGAGGATGCTGAAGCCATAGTTGTCGCCCTCATCTTCAATAGATCCGCTATAGAGAAAACGATCCCACCCTGTCCTTTTGCCGTCGCCGGAGAGGAGGAAATAAATCCTGAAAACCAAGAAACTTGGCATGGATAGACCCTAACCCTAAAGACTCGATCTATTAGGAAAACTTATCACAAACGATGGATCCCGACCTCCGGCGATATGCCGGAGGAGGGAGGGAGGGGGACCAGCGGTGGTGGAGGCGGCAGCGGCGCTCGACTCAAGTAGCGAGACCCTGTTCGGGTCAGGGGTCGCAGAGGTGATGGTCACGTAGGAGTAGGAGGATGTCAGGCATCCAAGTTGTAACAATAAAGATTCATTTTATAGTAGATTGAAAAAATACAAGTAGAGGAACAACTTATAATATTGAAATGTATCAAGTACAATATCCTCAATAATATTTGAATCAAAATTCCAATAGAAGTACAAAACGGAAGTGAATTTGAGGGAAAAGAAAGACACCGTTCTCAACAAAACGGGAAAGGAAAGTGACTGATGTACTTAGTTAATTATTTTCATGTCTAAGCAATGGTGGTGTCATGCATTGCCAAACGAGGATAGCTCAGCCAGTAAGGTTGCTTGCTTGTAGTTGATAAGTGGAACCTATCCATCTGGGCTCCACCAGCCCAATCTCTTTGATATGCTCATATATAGAAGTAGTGTGTCCGTATATGGGTTTGTAGGTGTGAGTGTGAGTATATATTTGTATCATTGTGTGTGTTTGTGTTTAAGAAAACAAAAAGCAAAGCTGTTAGCTTAGGACACAGAGGCCAAGTTATTCAGAGTAAGCAGTCCCCATATATATAAATGTAACAATTCTTATTTATAGAGGTATATAAAAAAATTCTCTGAACACTTGTTGAGTCAAAACAGATAAGGAACGGCTTCCGTTTCAAGCTGTAAATTTTGAATACATCGTCTGCAAGCCTTTGCCGTTTACATGAACAATTCTATGTACTACTACTGATACATATGTAGTAAGTGAAAACTGCTGACCAGCTCGAACAATGCATGGAAGGAGCTGGTAGCCACGACAGGCCTGGCTAGGTTGTGTTAATGGCCCATCCACTACTGGAGGCGCATGCAAAGGCCCAGAAACCCTCGGCAAAGGCTTTGCCGAGGGCTGCCCTCGGCAAAGACCCCTCGGGGAATTTTTAGATGGTGAAGGGGTCTTTGCCGAGGGCCCTTTATCGGGCACTCGGCAAAGCCTTTGCCGAGGGCCAGGACGGCCCTCGGCAAAGAAAAGAAGCCGTCAGGCGCCGGCGCCGTTGGCGGTTTCTTTGCCGAGGGCCGACCCTCGGCAAAGAAATGGTTTTTTTTTTATTTTTTTTGCCGAGGGCCGGCGCTCGGCAAATAATTTTTTTTAAAAAAAACTTTGCCAAGGGCCTCCTCCCTGGCCCTCGGCAAAGAAATTTTCAGGATTTTTCCCAAAAAAATCTTTGCCGAGGGCTATTGCCAGGGCCCTCGGCAAAGGTTTTTTTTAAAAAAAAAAATTTCTTTGCCGAGGGCTGGCCCTCGGCAAAGAAATGGTTTTTTTTGAGGGCCAGCCCTCGGCAAAGAATTTTTTTTTTTAAAAAAACCTTTGCCGAGGGCCTGCTCCCTGGCCCTCGGCAAAGAAATTTTCAGGATTTTTCCCAAAAAAAATCTTTACCGAGGGCTATTGCTAGGGCCCTCGGCAAAGGACCCTTCTTTGCCGAGGGCCTTGGTCATTGCCCTCGGCAAAGAGGCAGAAATTTAAATTTTTTTTTGTTTTTTGCATTTCATCGACACAAGCATTTCATATATATACATATATATATCACACAGAACCCATTTTCTCATAATATATCACAACCATAATTGTGAACCACAAATCACAATATATTACAATGACAAGTCACATGTTCATCATCATTCACATGTTTATTACGACAAGTTAATGAAATCCAAGCACAAGTCACAACCATAAATCACAAATCACGCTAAAGTCCAACCACATCACCTAGCATGAGTCCTCATCAAGCTAGCCTATGAGACGATGGTGAAGGAAAAGTAGGATCACCCGGTGACGCACTAGCGGGTTGATTGGAACCCGCGGACAAAAGCTGCACAAAGGAGCAGAGATTGCATGTGTGAGTAATCCGGGAAAACAGTTTTGGAACTTAGAGATTGCATCTAGTATTCTAGGAATACAAAAAGATTAGACTCAATTGAAAATTTCGGCAGCACCTCCCCTGCACGGGGAGGTTTCCAAAACCTGCAAGAAACGACGGCACGAACGCCGACATCCACAACGGCACGAACGCCGACATCCACAACGGCACGAAGGCTGACATACATGCAAAGCACAAGCGATAAGTGAACTTTCATACTTACAGGAGTAGCTGCAGGAGTAGGAGGTGGAGGAGCTGAAAACTGCACAGGTACACCTGATGCTTGCCCAAGACTTTGCATGATCACCATCATCTCTGCCATCTGCTTCTGCGCGGCCTCGAACGCGACCTTCTGGGCCTGCAGCTGTGCGGTCAGCTCCGCGTTCTGCTCTTGACTTTGCCTTTTTGTTTCTTGCAGCTCGGCCTGCAATATTTCACTCCAATGTATCAGTAATGCAAATCTAATTTAGGTGTGTAAATATCTACGTACGACGAGTAAAACAGGAATTACCTGGAGTGCTTGGACCTGCTGCAGTGCTAGAGAAGGCCGTGGACGTATGGGCTGGCTGGAGCTCGTGCTCCGTGCTCGGATAGCGTCGAGGGAGGGAACAGTGGTGGAGTCGATGGCGCCGTCTGCAATCCACAGCCGCCCGTGCTTCTTGCCTCCTCCGAGCCTCATGATCGCCTCTGCATCAATGGGCTCAGTGCGCACATTGTAATCTTCCTCATAGATCTCCCTTACCGTTGACGTGTACTCTTGGACTTTAGTGTACACGTTCGGGTCGGAGTACGCCTGGGGTGGGGCAACCGGGTCGAAGGAGACAGAGGACGATGCCCAGCCCATGTGGGACATAGCCCACGCAGAGAACTCCGAGACCTCCTCGCCTGGGTGCGCAGCCTCCTGCGAGAAAGATGGGAAGATGGTGAGAAATCAAGCAGAATTGAGCGTCAAAATAAATGAAAGAAATCACTTACGTATGTTTGTTTGTATCCGGGGAGGCTACGGCTGCCTTGATGGTGAGTTGGACCTTGCCTCATCAGACGCTGTTCCCGCTGCCTCTCGTGCGTGTCAACAAAGTCCTGTGATAACCACTTGTCCACGATCATGGCCCAGCACTCGGGATACGATCGGCACCACCAGGGAATCACCTACAAGTCATCGAGTATTTGACATATAAGAAGATGAAATTGAACCTACTTAATATCAAAACGAATCATTATGAATGTTATTCGCCTACCTCAAGGTACTGGTCCCAGGTCAGCGTAATCCGTCTTGCTTGAGGCTTGGGGAGGGACTGCCTAAGTACCGACCTATAGTAGTCTATGTGAGCCTGGACACGCCCATGGTGGTGGATCTCGGTGACGTACTTCCTACAAGCTACGACAGCCGCTTGATCCGCCTGGGCCTCAAGTCCTTCTTCGGCCTTGAAATATTTCTACATACAAAACCGATGTATCCATTCATTATTTCAATAAAAGATTTAACCAATGAATGCGATGTATTAAGCAATGTTGTGCGAGAGAGACTTACCCAAAACTCCGCCAATACACGCTCCTGCTTGTTGCGGTAAGTGTCATCCATGACCAACGCATACCTGTCCCAGTTGGAGGCCGGCTCCCGCACCACCGGCTCTTCGGACAGTTGCACAATGCCGGGGTGCCATTTCCTACACAAAACACCAAGGATGCTCGTGGGGGTGCGTGCTGGAGTACCCGACAAAACCAACCAGGCCCTGCACAAGTGATTAAGAAAATTTATCAGTTTCTCTTAAGATTTCCAACATATCTTATGAAGTAGTTGTGATAACATCCATAGTTACTTACCTCTTTGCCATAGGCCGAATCACTGGGCGATTGTGAGGAAGCGGAACTGGAGGGAGGCTCGCGGGACCTCGCTTGTAGAGAGTCTGGGTAGTAGTACCCTCTCCCTCGCCCTCGAGTGCCTCGCCTCCCTCGCCCTCGAGCGCCTCGTCTCCCTCGCCCGTCTGCTGACCCCTCTCGTCCTCTGACGAGGACATGGCCGTGGCCGTCACGTGCTCCTCCTCTAGCACCTCGTCACGTGTCAAGGGAGGAGACCGCTGCCTCCTGTGGCGGCTATCCCTGGTCCTCCTCTCGTCACCTCTTGCGGACGCTGCCTCGGACGACGACCCCTCAGCTCGAAGGAGAGGGCGGTCTCTCCCGTAAACCGAGGGCATGTCACGGCGTGGATGTCTGCTCGCCATCTTTGTCCAATCACCTGCAATCACAAAGAATGAACAAGACTAATTAGTACATATATTAGAAATAGATTCAAAATATATAAACAAAACACAAATTAAAAAACCATAGTATTACATGTATTAGGAATAATCTTCATGATTGGGATCATAGGTCTCATCATCACTGTCAAAATTGTCCAAATGGGCAACACTATCCGAAGGTTCTATGTTGTCATCATCGTCATTGCCTAGAAGTAATCGCTCAAGCATTGCTATGTCCTTGGCATTTACCACCACATCTCCATCGACCTCGTCATCAACCGTTTCGTTGTCTACTTCCATTTCGATTGCTTCGGGTAAGACTATCTCAAACGTGCCTGGTAGCCCATCTTCTTGATAGAACTGTCCATCATATGTGTTTGCATTGAAGTTGTAATCATCATCGTTTGGGGCAGGTAGTTTACCATGTGGAGATACCTGGTGCACAATAGCCCAACCCTTAAGATCCTCTTTGTCTTGGTTGGCGTATCGAGTATAATACACCTGCATGGCCTGTTGAGCCACAATGTAGACATCTTTTCTAGGATAGATGGAATCTTCTCGAATCTCGACTAGCCCAAGATGAGGGGTTCATCTCGTTGATCGAGGATTAAACCAGTGGCATTTGAACATGACAGGTTTAAGAGGTTTGTCTCCATGAAATGAGAGTTCATAGATTTCCTCAACTCTACCATGATAGTCGAGGCCATCAGTGTCGAGCGTACAAACTCCGCTATTTGTGGTTTTTCGTTTGGGCCGAATCTGCTCGTAACTTGTTGTGTGGAAGCGATATCCGTTCATGTCATAGCCGGTAAATGACTTCACCCTAACGTCATAGCCATTTGCAACCTGTTTCAACTCATCACTCATGGACGAATCAGTCTGGGCCTGCAAGGTGAAGCATGATAGATCGTTATATTAATCAAACGTACGATCACCTTGGACGATCGAACGTACGAGCTAAATTGGACATTACCTTTTGTTTGAACCAAGAAATGAAATCAGGCCTCCCCGCTCCCGCACCCCGTGAAACAAGGGTGTCTTGTTCATGTGAGGTAGGATCCCTTGATTGATGCCAGAATTCACGAACAAATTCCCTGTCTGAACGAGAATCAATGGGGTTGGATGCAGAATAGTGACGGCATATTGAAATAAGTTTGTTGAGAACTTACTTGATGAACGGCTGCACCTCGGTAAGGTTATTCAACACATATAGCATGATACTGCGCCACTCTTCATTTCCCAATAGCTTTGGGGTTGGTCCACTTGCGCTGCCGAGTTGGCCTTGGAAAAGGCTCAGGGTTGATTCATTTTCGCCAGTATTGTAATGAGGAGGTGGATTATGATTGCTAGGAAGGTTCAGCTTGTAGTATAGCATTGTGAAGTTTGCCACCTCCTCCTGAAGGCATGCCTTTGCAATGGAAGCCTCAATTCTGGCTTTATTTGTACATTTTTTGCGAAGAGTCTTTAGACATCTCTCGATTGGATAGCACCAACGGGCCTGCACGGGCCCCCCCAAACGTGCCTCGGACAGGAGGTGCACAATCAGATGTTGCATCGGCAAGAAGAAGTCGGGTGGAAAGATCTTCTCCAGCTTACAGAGCAACACAGGTGCCGCTTTTTCCATGTCCTGAGTGACGGTCCGAGATATCTCCTTGGCACAAAGCTAGCGGAAGAAAAAGCTCAACTCTGCCAGCACTTGCCAGACATGCTCAGGGACATAGCCTCAGACCATCGCCAAAAGAAGCCGCTCAATCCATATGTGGTAGTCATGACTCTTCATCCCGTTGACTCGCAGAGTGCCTAAGTTCACTTCCCTGCTAAGATTCGTTGCATATCCATCTGGAAACATTAACATCTGGATCCATTTTAGTACCTCCCTCCTTTGATCGATTTGCAAGATGAAATTGACCTTAGGCCTTTTCCAGTTCTTGTTTCGGCCACTAGGAGGCTGCATCGCTTGATTCGGTCTATCGCACAACGTCGCTAGGTCCACTCTAGCCTTAACGTTGTCCTTAGACTTTTCAGTGTCCTTGAGAGTTCCCCAAAGTGCCTCGGCGATATTCTTTTCAGTGTGCATTACATCAATGTTATGTGGCAGAAGGTCATCGAAATAGGGGAGCCTCGTCAAGACGGATTTATGAGTCCACATATGTTCCTCACCATATCCCACAAAACCACCTTCTTCATTGGGCACGAGAGCATCTATCTAAACACGAACCTCGGCACCAGTCCTCAAGTGCGGTTTAGGGTCTGTCACTTTAACACCTTTCGTAAAGCTCCTGATGTCTTCTCCAAATTCATGGTCTAGAGGGAGGAACTGACGATACTGGTCGAACGATGAATACTTGCCACCCTTCTTCAACCAAATGAACCTCACGGCTTCCTTGCATACTGGGCATGGGAACTTCCCGTGAACACACCAGGCGGCAAATAACCCATATGCCAGGAAGTCATGCAGGGAGTAGTGGTACCAAACGTGCATTTTGAAGCTTGTCTTTGTAGCTCGATCGTATGTCCAAACCCCCTTCTCCCAAGCGTGGATCAATTCATCAATCACAGGCTCCATGAACACACCCATATTACTCCCCGGGTGTCCAGGAATTATCAACAACAAGAATACATTATGCCGTTGAAAGGAGATGCTGGGAGGGAGATTGAGGGGGATAACAAAAATGGGCCAGCATGTGTATGGGGCAGCCATCATTCCATAAGGATTGAACCCATCTGTTGCCAGCGCGACACGTACATTATGGGCCTCAGCTGCTTTGTCACGATGTTTGTCATTGAAATACGTCCATGCTTCAGCATCAGACGGATGTACCATCTTCCCAGGATTGTACCGTTTGCCATCTTTGTGCCATGTCATTTGTTTTGTGGATTCCTCAGTCATGAATAGCCGTTGGATCCTCGGTAGGAAAGGAAGGTGCCGTAGCACTCTCACAGGGATCAGAAGTTGCTTCTTCTGACCATCACCAGAGTCTACCTCCAGGTACCTGGAGGATTTACACTTCGGACAGTAATTTGCATCCTTGTGTTCTTTCCTAAATAGGACACACCCCTTCGGACAAACATGTATCTTGTCATATGGCATCTTAAGCATACGAAGGAGTTTCTCTGCCTCGTACAAGTTCGTCAGCAAAGTGTGCTTCTCCGGTAGCATGGTGCCAAACACGGCCAACATCTTATCGAAGCCTTCTCGACTCAGGTTTAACTCGGCCTTCAACCCCATTACGCACCCAATCGCATCTAGCTGAGAAATCATTGTACCCTCATGAAGGGGTTTCTATACCGAGTCCAACATTTTGTAGAAGTCCTTTGCGGATTCCTCCATCTCCTCCTTCTCACGTCGTTCAGCGAAGTGAGCTTGGTGGGCATCATCTAGCATGTCTGCTACCCCGACATCGTCATCAAAAGCCTCGAGGTGTGGTCTCACCACCTCCGCTCTTATACGATCTGCTTCACCATGGTAGATCCACTGCTGGTAGCCAGGTGTATAACCATTGAACACAAGATGTCTACCCATGGTCTTCTCATCTACTTTTCTCATGTTGTCACATTTGCTGCAGGGACACCAAACTAGAGAATGTCCTCCTGCTCCTAGGCCAAATGCATGTTTCAAGAAACCATCTGTCCCCTTCACCCATTCATAGTCGTAGTCACTCCCGCTTCTCCAGCCCGTGTACATCCACTGACGGTCCTCCATCCTTTAACATTTACATCATAGAGTATTGTGACCATCAATTCCATCTACACGGTGTTCCTACTGTCTAATAGGTGAGGATAGGTCCTAATCCCACCCGTGGATGCGTAGATGAGGTCAGTTTCCATGCTCTGCTCCTCTCCGAGACAGAATTTCGGCAGCACCTCCCCGATGTTCTCCCGATACATGTCCTGCAAGGGAGAGTGTGTATCCGGAGAATAACAGAGAGGTGTTGCCGAAACTCCTTCTTGGATCAGAGCAGACCATGGAAACTAACCCATCTACGCATCCACGGGCTGTCTAAAAACGTGGACAATCCGAAACATATATGGTCGCAGATACGCAAAGATTAGCATACCTATGATCGTATCTCTTTCGGACGGGAGACGCCTAACTGGGTTACGCGCGGGCTACGATAGACCTGCAGAAAAAGAGGTTATTTATACCTAGGGTGTCGGTGAAGTAAGGCTAGCGGGGCAGTGGCGAATCGATGCAGTGGCGAGGCGACGCAGTGCAGGCAGAACCCGACGTCGACGAAGATGATCGGGGTCCTCCGGGTCCCCTCCGACGTACTCTTCTCCTGCATAAAAAGACAATAGGTTATTGTTTGTTCAAAATTTCGGCAGCACCTCCCCTGCACGGGGAGGTTTCCAAAACCTGTAAAAAAACGACACGATGGCCGACATTCACAACGGCATGAAGGCCGACAACCACAACGGCACGAAGGCCCTAATATCGACTTACGGCACGAAGGCCCTCATATCAACTTACGGCATGAAGGCCCACACAACCACATACGGCACGAAGGCCGACAACGAGAGTTTTACCTAGGGTTGCGGTGGAGTCGGGCGTCGCGGTGCGGGGGTCACTTTCTTCTCTGGCGAGGTCGAGCAGCGTTGGAGTACTCCTCTCCCCCTCTTCCCTTTCTTCTCTCCTTTTCCTCTTCTCCTTCTCTTCCCCTTCCTCCTTCTCCTCTTCTTCTCCTTTTCTTCCCCTTCCTCCTTCTCCTCTTCTCCTTCTCTTCTTCCTCCAACTTCACCCTCTGCCTCCTCCCCACCAACAGCAGCCAGCGACGGGGGTGGACTGGGGCCTGGGGTCGGGGCGGGAAGGCCGGCGAGTGGGGGCTGTCGGAGGGCCGGCCGGGGCGGCCGACCTCCCCTTTCTCGATGGAGACGGGGAAGGGAGGCAGGGCGCGACCTCGGCCGCCACTGGGCGTGGTGGGGCGGCGCACTGGTGGGGTGGCAGGGCGCGCTGGGTGGGCCGAGCGCGGGGCGGTGGGGCATGCGGGGTGGCAAGGCGCGCAGCAGCGGGCGCGGG
This sequence comes from Miscanthus floridulus, assembly GCF_019320115.1. NCBI lineage: Eukaryota > Viridiplantae > Streptophyta > Magnoliopsida > Poales > Poaceae > Miscanthus > Miscanthus floridulus. The sequence goes on from NC_089589.1 coordinate 133,986,700, forward strand.
CAGCGCGGTGCGCGGCGGCGGTGGTGGAGGCGCGGGGGGATGAAGGACGTGGGGAGGGTGGGGCATGGGGGCAGGCGAGGCGGGCAGCAGCAGTCGAGCTCAGTCGTGGGCGGGGTAGCCGCGGAGGATGGAGGGCAGGGGATGAGGGCGCAGGAGGAGGGTGGCGCGCGGTGGGCGGCGATGGGCCGAGGGGGAAGGGAGGTGGGGTGACTCGGCGGGGGGACACGTGGACGCCAGATCGAGAGGGCGCGTGGTACGAGGGAGCAAAAGTGGGGTGGAGGCGGGGGGAGGGGGCGGCGTGGTGGGCGGGGGTCGAGAAGGGAGTGAAGGGTCGGGCGGGAGCGGGAAGCGGCTTTGCGGCGGCGGGTGCGCGCGGCGTTGGTGGTGTAGGCGCGGGGTCGGCCAGACAGGCGCGTGGGGAGGGAAGATGCGGTTTCGAAGGGTTTTTTTTGACAGGCTTGCGGCCCAATTTAGATTTCGGCCCTTTGCCGAGGGCCCAGATCCAGGGCCCTCGGCAAGGATTTTTTTATTTTTTTAAAAAAATTCTTTACCGAGGGCCACGGGCCACGGGCCAGGCCCTCGGCAAAGAGCCCTCTGTAATTTTTTTTTGGTTTTTTGAACCCAGTTTTTTTGTGGGGCTATTATACTTTATTTAAAATTTAATTTTAAAATTTGGGCCAATTTTGACTTTTTTTGTATATTTTCTTAATTTATTTTGTTTCTTTGATTTTTTTCGAATATGTCAAATTTGAACTGCAGCTGCATGGAATATTGCAATGTAGTGTTTCAAAAAATGTTATTCATGTTAATTGGTGCATGTTGAGTCCCTATCCACGAACTCGCATCAAATTTCGTGCATCTTCTTCGCGTAACATGACGACCGACTTGCCGGAAAAGTGTTTTAAAATTATATAAAATCCATACGAAGTCCGAAAATCACGAAACTTGGCAAGATGTCATGTTATCGCATGTGTAGGCTGTGGTAAAAAATTGAGAAGGTTTCGAGCGAGTTGCGACGTCGGATCTCCACATGTGATCATCACATGTGGAGATGTCTGGGTTTCAGGCATCCGACCTCGGCAAAGATTTGATTTGCCGTGGGCCTGTCTTTGCCGAGGGTCGGACTCTCGGCAAAGGCCTCTTTGCCGAGGGCCGTTCTTTGCCGAGGGCTCCTATGTCTGGCCCTCGGCAAAGAGTGTCTTTGCCGAGTGTCCGAGATTTGGCCCTCGGCAAAGCCTCAGGCCCTCGGCAAAGCACGCGTTTCCAGTAGTGATCTACTGCATCTACATCAGAAGAAGCGGCCCAAGTTCCTCGGGTTGGATCACGCACTCGATGGCCCAACGTTCGTCTAGCTGGTGCTGAGTGGATGTGAGTGTGCCTGTGAGCACCTGCGGGTGAAAACAACAACAACAACAAAGCCTTTAAGTCCCAAACAAGTTGGGGTAGGCTAGAGTTAAAACCCATCAGAAGCAATCAAGGTTCAGGCACGTGAATAGCTGTCTTCCAAGCACTCCTATCTAAGGCTAAGTCTTTGGGTATATTCCATCCTTTCAAGTCTCCTTTTATTGCCTCTACCCAAGTCAACTTCGGTCTTCCTCTGCCTCTCTTCACGTTACTATCCTGACTTAGGATTCCACTACGCACCGGTGCATCTAGAGGTCTCCGTTGCACATGTCCAAACCATCTCAACCGGTGTTGGACAAGCTTTTCTTCAATTGGCGCTACCCCTAATCTCTCACGTATATCATCGTTCCGAACTCGATCCCTTCTTGTATGACCGCAAATCCAACGCAACATACGCATTTCCGCGACACTTAGCTGTTGAACATGTCGTCTTTTCGTAGGCCAACATTCTGCACCATACAACATAGCAGGTCTAATCGCCATCCAATAAAACTTGCCTTTTAGCTTTTGTGGTACCCTTTTGTCACATAGGACACCAGACACTTGCTGCCACTTTATCCACCCTGCTTTGATTCTATGGCTAACATCTTCATCAATATCCCCGTCCCTCTATAACATTGATCCTAAATATCGAAAGGTATCCTTCCTAGGCACTACTTGACCTTCCAAACTAACATCTTCCTCCTCCTAAGTAGTAGTGCCGAAGTCACATCTCATATACTCAGTTTTAGTTCTACTGAGTCTAAAACCTTTGGACTCCAAAGTCTCCCGCCATAACTCTAGTTTCTGATTCACTCCTATCCGGCTTTCATCAACTAGCACTACATCGTCCGCGAAAAGCATACACCAAGGGATGTCCCCTTGTATGTCCCTTGTGACCTCATCCATCACTAAAGCAAACAAATAAGGGCTCAAAGCTGACCCTTGATGTAGTCCTATCCTAATCGGGAAGTCATCCGTGTCTCCATCACTTGTTCGAACTCTAGTCACAACATTGTTGTACATGTCCTTAATGAGCCCGACATACTTCGTTGGGACTTTATGTTTGTCCAAAGCCCACCACATAACATTCCTTGGTATTTTATTATAAGCCTTCTCCAAGTCAATAAAAACCATGTGTAGGTCCTTCTTCTTCTCCCTATACCGCTCCATAACTTGTCTTACTAAGAAAATAGCTTCCATGGTTGACCTTCCGGGCATGAAACTAAATTGATTCATAGAGACCTACGTTATTGCTCTCAAGCGATGCTCGATAACTCTCTCCCATAGCTTCATAGTATGGCTCATCAACTTAATTCCCCGGTAATTCGTATAACTTTGAATATCCCCTTTATTCTTGTAGATCGGTACCAATATACTTCTCCTCCACTCATCAGGCATCTTGTACGATCGAAAAATATGGTTGAATAGCTTGGTTAGCCATACTATAGCTATGTCCCCGAGGCATCTCCACACCTCGATTGGGATACCATCTGGTCCCATCGCCTTACCTCCTTTCATCCTTTTCAACGCCTCTCTGACCTCAGATTCTTGGATTCTCCACACAAAGCGCCTATTGGTGTCATCAAAAGAGTCATCCAACTGAAAGGTTGTGTCCATATTCTCACCATTGAACAATTTGTCAAAATACTCTTGCCATCGATGTCGGATCTCATCCTCCTTCACCAAGAGATGCTCCCTTTCATCCTTAATGCACTTAACTTGGTTGAAGTCCCGTGTCTTTCTCTCATGAACCCTAGCCATCCTATAAATGTCCTTTTCTCTTTCCTTCGTACTCAAATGTTGGTAAAGATCTTCGTACACTCTACCCTTTGCCACACTTACAACTCGCTTTGCAATCTTCTTTGCCACCTTGTACTTCTCTATGTTGTCCACACTCCTGTCATGGTACAAGCGTCTATAGCATTCTTTCTTCTCCTTAATAGCCCTTTGGACTTCCTCGTTCCACCACCAAGTATCTTTAGCCTCGCGTCCCCTTCCTTTGGTTACTCCACACACCTCTGAGGCTACCTTCCGAATGTTGGTTGCCATTTTGTCCCACATGTTGTTTATGTCATCTTCTTCTTTCCAAGAGCCCTCTTTGATAACCATTTCCCTAAATACCTCTGATGTCTCCCTTTTCAGTTTCCACCACTTTGTTCTTTCAATCTTAGCTTGTTTATCCCTACGGGCACGCACCTGAAAACGAAAATCTGCCACCAAAAGCTTATGTTGAGAAACAACACACTCCCCTGGTATCACCTTGCAATCCAAGCATGTGTAAATATATGCTACCAGAGAGGAGAGGATATGAGGAATTTTGTAATCAGACTCTAAACTCTCAAGCACTCATCCTTTCTGCCTATCCTTCCTGCCTGATTGATGTGTTGTTCGTTTGAACCTCTTCCCAAATTGCTTCTATTCCTTGCCTACTGCTAACAATTGGTATTAGAGACACTAATTTTGGGTTTCCCTCATCGATCTGCTCTTACTCCATCGGTTGATTTGAGCAATTGATCCGGTTGGTTCGATCTCGTTTGTAGCAGTGAGCTGCTGCTAGGGATTTGGTCACCGTAATTCCCTTCTCCGCTCGAATTGACTTGTGGTTGCAGTCGATCTAGATCATCCCCAACCTTTAGCCCACGGCCACTTCACCCGACGACAGCACCGACTGGGAATCATGAACCCAGAGACGAAAATCATCCTCGACGAGATCAACCACCGTTTCAACGAGCATGACCAGAAGTGGGATTCGCATTTCGTGGATCAGGATGCGTGCCTTTCTCGCCAGATCCGTGACTTGGAGCAGGCGCAGGAGGGGCGCATGGCGGCTCTAGAGAAGGTCACTGCGTCGCTCGATGAGTGGCGGCCGTCGATTGAAGGCATCGTCGACGACATGAAGCTCGACATCTCGAAGTCCAAGTTGGAGGTGTTGAAGATCTCTCGCAAACTGGGAGCAGGTGATCCTAGATCAACCGGCTACCACACCGGGTGTCTTCACCGCCGTTCCGTCAGCTGTCGAGCATCCATTCGTCAACGCTCTAGCAAATCTGCCCAATGGGCACTGCGTCGACAATCACTACCGGGAGAGTGGATTTAGGGTAGTTTCTACCCTGATTCATTCGCCGGTCAAGGGTATGCCACCATTCCCCACTCCTCCCTCTCCGAGATCTGTTTTCTAGTCTACTTATGATCCTAGAGTTCGTAGTGGTACCACCGGGGTGGGGCATAACGGTTCCAGCCCCCCAAACTTCCTAAATTTGATTTTCCTAAGTTTGACGGATCCCAACCCAAATACTGGCTTAATCAATGAAAGGATTACTTTGAACTATATGGTACTGAGCCTCACATGTGGGTTAGGGTCGCTAAAATACATTTCACACACGCTGCTAAGCGTTGGTACCCTTCTGTTGAATCCTAGCTCCAAACTGCTAACTGGCCTACATTTACTCGCTCGATCCTTGATCGTTTTGGCCACGATGAGCATGAGCTTTTGCTTAGACAACTTTTCCAAATCCATCAAACTAATTCTGTTCAGGAGTACATAGACCAATTCATTGCTATTGTAGATGACTTATCAGCTTATGGTGGTACCACAGACCCTCTCTACTATGCTATGAGATTTGTTGATGGTTTGAAAGATTATATTAGAGCTGCAGTAGCTTTGCATCGTCCCCAAAATCTGGATACTGCCTGCATCCTTGCTAAATTATAGGAGGAGGTCGCTAACCCTACCAAGAAGAGGGACTTCAGGCGTGCGGAACACCCGGTGGGACCCCGACCGTATGCTCCACGGGCGCTTCCTCTACCTCCACCCCCTCCCCATCTTGCACTTTCGGCCACCGAGGTGAAGCCGGTTGTGGATGCTGGGCGTGGACATATACTCTGGATGAACGCTGGTCCGCACTTCGTGCGACCTGGCGTGCTCAAGGCCTTTGTGTGAGGTGTGGTGGAAAATGGGGTCGTGATCATCAATGCCCTACTACAGTCCAACTTCATGTCATTCAAGAGCTGCTGGATGTTTTTCATGAAGCCACTCCTGTCGAAGCTGAGGATTCAGTTCAGGAAATAGAGCCGGAGCAGTTGTTTCTCTCTTTATCAGTGGCAGCGGTAACTGGCACTGTTCAACCGCGAACCATGTGTTTTTGGGGCCTCCTTGGTGATCAACATGTTAAAATTCTACTTGATTCGGGTAGTTCCCATACTTTCATCAGCTCGGTTATTGCTTCGGGCTGTCCAACTCTACAACAGTTGCCTCTTCCCTTAAAAGTATAGGTAGCTAATGGGCAGGTGATAACTTGTTCTTCACACATTCCTGATGCCAGTTGGTCTATACAGGGCTGTCAGTTTTCCTCAGATTTGAAGGTGCTTCCATTATCCTCTTATGACATGATCTTGGGTCTTGATTGGCTTGAAGCCAATAGTCCGATGGAAGTCCATTGGGGTCAGGAGTGGATTCAGCTCCAACATCAGGGCACTACTATTCATTTAGTGGGTATTCTGCCGGATCTGACGGCTGGAGCAGTCTTACAGCTATGTTCTCTTGATTCTCAGTAGTCTTCTGATCCTCCTGCTTATCCTGTCGAAGTTCAGTAACTGATCCAGGATTACTCTGGATTGTTTGATCCGCCAAATCAGTTGTCTCCTTCTCGCAATTGTGATCATTCAATTCCCCTGGTTCCTGGAGCAGCTCTGGTCTATTCTCGTCCTTACTGTTTCTCCCCAGCTATCAAGGATGAGGTGGAGAAACAAGTCAAGGAAATGTTGGCATTAGGTATTATTCAAAAGAGCACCAGCCCATTCTCCTCTGCAGTACTGTTGGTCAGAAAAAAGGACAATACATGGAGGTTTTGTGTCGATTACCGGCAACTGAATGCTATCACCATTAAAGGCAAATATCCAGTACCCATAATTGATGTGCTTCTCGATGACTTGGCTGGAGCTTGTTGGTTTTCTAAACTCGATTTGCGCTCTGGTTTTCACCAGATTCGGTTGAAGCCCGATGAGGAGTTCAAAACTGCATTTCAAACCCATTTTGGACAGTTTGAGTTCAGACTCATGCCGTTTGGCCTCACAGGAGCGCCTAGAACATTTCAAGATGCCATGAATTCAACTCTGGCTCCTTTTCTACAGAAATTTGTATTGGTTTTCTTCGATGATATCTTGATGAGGAACATCTTCACCACCTACAGTTGGTCTTTCAACAGCTTCAAGATCATGACTGGAAGATCAAACTTGCTAAATGTGAGTTCGCCAAGCAAAGTATTGCATATCTCGGCCATGTCATTACTCCAGCAGGGGTTACCACTGATCCTCAGAAAGTAGTGGTTGTGGTCAATTGGCGTACTCCCCAGTCAGTAAAGGATTTGCGCAACTTTTTGGGTTTAGCAGGGTATTACAGAAAATTTTCCGCAATTTTGGTGTCATCACAAAACCGTTGACCAAGTTGCTAAAAAAGAACACCTTGTTCATCTGGACTTCTTCCCATGACCAGTCCTTCCAAGCACTAAAGTAAGCCCTGAGTTCTTCACCAGTCCTTGCTTTGCCTGACTTCTCCAAGCCATTTAGCATTGAGACGGATGCTATTGCCAGTGGTATTGGTGCTATTCTTACTCAGGAGGGTCATCCATTGGCGTTTCTCAACAAAGCATTGGGACCCCGTTCTCGTGGGCTGAGTGCTTATGAGAAGGAATACATGGCAGTTTTGATGACCGTACAGTAGTGGCGCTCTTATCTACAACATGCTGAATTCACCATTTTTACTGATCAGCAGATCCTTGTCCAACTTACTGACCAGCGTCTGCATACAACGTGGCAACAGAAACTCTTTTCTAAGCTCGTTGGTATATAATTTCGCATTGTCTACAAGCCAGGTGCTACAAACCAAGTAGCTGATGCCTTGTCTCGTAAGAGTTTTCATGATTCAACATGTGCTGCTATTTCTATGGTTGCTCCTACTTGGATACAAGAGGTGGTGTCGGGGTATGCTGCTGATCCTATGTCATCAGAGATGATAGCAAAGCTAACCATTGATTCGGCAGCCGTGCCAGGCTTTTCTCTACGAGATGGTGTCCTTCATCATGGTCCATGTATTTGGATTGGGGACAACAAGGTACTGCAGCAGAAAATTCTCCATGCCATCCATTCAAGCGCCGGTGTTTCATGTTTCGCAATTTTCACGGTCCATGTATTTGGATTGGGGACAACAATGGCAAGATGTTAGTTTGGAATGGAGAATTTTCATCATTCTGGATTTCCTGCAACGTATACTCAGTTGAAACAGATATTCCAGTGGCGTGGCATGAAATCTGCTCCCCAAGACTTCGTTCAAGCATGTCTTACTTGTCAACAGGCTAAGCCCGATCGAACTCGTTTGCCCGGTCTCCTTCAACCTCTGCCAGTACCTGACGCTGCTTGGCACACTATATCTATGGATTTCATTGAGGGGCTGCCCCGCTCCGGTAATGTTAACTGCATTCTCGTTGTGGTAGATTCATTCACTAAGTATGGCCATTTCTTGCCATTGCTCCATCCATTTACAGCTCCTGTGGTTGCTAAGCTATTTCTCAACAATGTTTACCACTTGCATGGTCTGCCAACTGCAATTATATCTGATAGGGATCATATATTTACCAGTCAATTTTGGCATGAGCTATTCTGTTTGGCCGATGTCTCTTTGCAGATGAGTTCTAGCTACCACCCGCAGTCTGATGGTCAGACTGAGCACCTCAATCAAACCATGGAGACATTCTTACGCTGTTTTGTCAATGCATGCCCGGCTAAATGGTCCTCTTGGATTGCTTTGGTGGAATTCTGGTACAATGCTTCACCTCATTCTGCACTTGGCTTCTCTCCTTTTGAAGCTCTTTATGGCTACCCACCTCGTCATTTCGGAATATCTATCTTGGATGATGTGGATGTACCTGAGCTATCTTCTTGGCTTCAAGATCGTTAAGTTATGACTGATTTGATCCGTCAGCACCTAGCTCAAGCCAAACAACATATGAAACGTCAAGCTGACAAGAAATGTTTTGAACGTCAATTCAGTGTTGGTGATATGGTGTTTGTCAAGCTTCAACCCTATGTTCAGTCTACTCTGCCCCCCCGCTCTAACTAGAAGTTGTCCTTCAAATTCTATGGACCATTCCAGATCATGGAGCGCATTGGTTCTGTGGCATATAAGTTGTTGTTGCCAAGTTTAGCTGCTATCCACCCGGTGTTTCATGTTTCGCAATTGAAAGCTGCGGTTCTTCCTCATGTCCAGGTATCTCCATCCTTACCAGCTGACATTGAGTTGCCTCGGGTTCCTATGGTAGTGTTGCAGCGTCGTGTCATTCCTACTACCAATGGTTCTGTGGAGCAAGGCCTGATCCAATGGTCTGGCTGGCCGTCTGACATGGCAACCTGGGAGAATTTGCTTCAGCTGCGTCAAGACTTCCCGAGAGCTCCTGCTTGGGGACAAGCAGGTTCCAAAGGACCGGGGGCTGTTAATGGCCCATCTACTGCATCTACATCACGCACTCGATGGCCCAACGTTCGTCTAGCTGGCGCTAAGTGGATGTGAGTGTGCCTGTGAGCACCTGTGGGCGAAAAGCCATGTAAATATATGCTCCCAGAGAGAAGGAGAGGATATGAGGAATTTTGTAATCAGACTCTAAACTCTCAAGCACTCATCCTTTCTGCCAATCCTTCCTACCTGATTGCTGTGCTGTTCGTCTAAACCTCTTCCCAAATTGCTTCTGTTCCTTGCCTACTGCTGACAGGTTGCGCCGCCGGGAGTGACGAGCGGGGCATGGCAGAACAGGCAGGTGTCGTGACCGCGTAGCCACTCATTGATGTAGGCGGCGTGGAAGTAGCGCACGCACACCGGCAGCACCCTGATGGCCTCGCCGTCGTGCAGGTCCACCAGGCATACTCCGCATGGGACCTTGCGCCACCCGTCCGCCTTCTGGTACATGCACACCAGCGGCGGTAGCACCAGCCAACGTTGATGATGGTGACCTACCAACCTAGCTGCCACTGGCTTCGTTGCTCTACAGCTGACGCACAATAGTGCCGTCGTCCCCACCTCCGGCCTCCTGCTCCTCCGTGTCCGTCCAGACACCTCCGGTGCAGACGAGCCTGAGTAGAAAGATGATGACGAGGAAGATGGAGAACAGTATGGGCAGTATCTTCAAGTTCCCATCATCGTCCGTCTAGCCGGAATCGTGGGTGTAGTACTACGTGTGCCGGTACGGACTGCCGTCCAGCAATAACGACGATGACAGGTGATTCTGGTTTCCACCGCCTCCATTGTTTGTGTTTGTGGCCATGGAATTATGAGTTGACTACAACTACAAGACCATGGTTACTCGATGGAGTCCCATCTTCTTGTAGGTGGGTTGGCTTAATGATAGTTGCGAGGATTGTTTCATCGGAAATTCTCCTACATGGGCGCCCGGCCTGTTTCCTTCGTGTCAGACGCTTTTTAAAAGGGCCCACAATCGATACAACGTGCCAACGACCCAACAATGTTCACCTTTCTCTCCCACGCCCCTGCTCATCTCCCTCATGCGGTTTCTTCTCTCCCTGACAATGGCGTGGCTACTCGTCACCCCGATGTGGCTGCTCGTCGCCCTGACGCCGCTGACCACCATACTACCTCACTGCCTGCTTTGCTCCCTCATGGACCCGCCCGCCCGCGCCCGTCCTTGTTCTTTCCTCGCTGCTGCACCCGCTCGCCTTCCTACCTTGCCTCCATGGCGGCAAAGTGGATCTAAGTGGACACCTCTATGGTGAGATGTTTCTCAGCTATGAAATCCTCCATGGTCTGGGTGTCTCTCAACGACGAACTACACGCTTGAGGTGTAGGCTCACTTGCAACAAGCTACTCCATGGTGGCCGGGCTCCTTCATAGGCAAGTGCAATAGGGTCTGCACTCTACAAAGGGTTATACTGTAGTATGTGATATGTTGCAACATTCAATCTCAGATGTTACATTTTTTATGGCACTCAGCATAAAATTGGATTTTACGGTGTTGCAACAGTCGATTTGAGATGTTGCAACGGTCTATTTGAGATGTTGCAACATGTTTTTCTGGATGTTGCAATAGTCGATTTAAGATGTTGTAACATGTTTTTTTTGGATGTTGCAACTGTCGATTTAAGATGTTGCAACATGTGTTTTTTGGATGTGCATTAGTCGATTTGAGATGTTGCAACAAGTTTTTTTAATGTTGCAACAGTCGATTTAAGATTTTGTAACATGTTTTTTTGGATGTTGCAATTGTCGATTAAAAATGTTGCAACATGTTTTATGGATGTTGCATGAGGTTTTAGTATATTGCAAACCTGTGTTCTTGAATGTTGCAAGCAATGATTAACATCTGATCCATTTGCCTCTCTTTCCATCTCTCTCCCTCACGTACGGCAAGGTGCGGTGTCTACAAGCGCTATTGGAAGCGCAACCACCATTACAGTGGTTTACTATTCCATCACAGGAGAGAGGAGGGAGCCGGAAGGGTTTGAGCGCTTGGGTGGGATAGGTAGAGTGAAAGCCTCTGGATCCGAAAGGGAATGAGCGCAGCGGAAGCCTCTGGATCCGAAGGGGAAGGAGCGCCGGGGTGGCACGAGTAGAGCGGAAGCGTCCGGATCAATTGTTTATATCCGGACGTGCGGGCGCTTGTATTTCCCTTGTTTCATTGTGGCCACCGATGAATCCATATGCATGGCCAAGGGGTGATGACATCACTTGATGGTGATGGTAATCTGCGTAAGTACATCATCAACGAAATTTCCGGGAAATTATCTCTCTGGTGTTTTAATATAATTGGTTAAAAACAACATACTTTCATATATATATACTTACGAATCTTCGTTAGAAACCGTGCAGTCAAGCTTGACCGGTTACCGCACCATTGTAAACACACTCATAAATTGTAGTATGATTTTTTATTATTAATTGTTACATCTCATTCTAAAGTAGTTGTAAATAAATAGTGGTTTCCTCGAAGAAAAAAGTATCACATTGTGTTAAAGATAAAAAGAAGAGAATATATTGTCCTACTACTTATTACTTAATTGGCAACTACGGAATAAACGGCGCCATGGAAAGAATGGATTGAGTCTGCACCAGGCAGTTATCTGGGCCCGTGACACAGCTTTTGCTCTATGGAATTTGCTAAAACTGATCAAGAACCCGATGGGTGTCCGAGAACTACCAAGATGGAAGCCTCTGGACCCAAGTGTTCTCAAGATAAACACCTACGCCGCATTCTATGCAGAAACAAGCAATGATGCAACTGATTGACCATCATGGAAGCTTTGTGATGGCACAAGGGAAATGGTATGAAAATATTCTGGATGCAGGAGTCGGGGAAGCGCTGGCAAATCGAGATGCGGTGAAGCTGGCCACACAGTTTTGCTTCCATAAGGTTCATTTGGAAACTGATTGTTTGGAGCTCATTCAGATATGGGAGAAACGTGAGACGCAGCGATCTATCATTGCACCAATCCTCGCCGGGATAGATGATTTTAGGCGTGCCTCTACGGAGTTTGCTTTTAGGCGTGCCTCTTCTAATAAGGTTGATCATTTGTTAACCAAACAAGTCACGGATACACTTCGGTCAGAATTGTGGCATGTAACTCCGGCTTGTGTTCGTGACCTGATTATATTTGAGACTCCGAAATGATATGAATAGAGGCAAGTTTATCGCAAAAAAAGAAGAGGTTGCATGGAAGAAAAAAAGTATCACAGTGTACTCAAAATACAAAAAAAGAAAATCTATTGCCCCACTAATTAACAAGAGGAATTTGATACTTACAGTGGTAGCATAGCCGAGACAACAATCCAACTAGACCACTCTTAGAGATTGAGTTTGATGATTTCAGTTAGAACATGGGTGCGCCAGGGTTGTGAGTTTCTTAGCTTATATTATACAGCATAGTAGTGGTGCCGTCTCACCTATCTCTTGTAGGCTACTAGTTCCCTCATTCCTATTTAATAAGGTGATACATCAGTAAAAATGACGACGACAGTATATGAGTTTCATCCAAATAAAACCCAACCTGCATGGTTACCAACACACTAGAAACAGTGTGAAACTTCACTGAGAGTGTTTTGTTTCATCCCCACGAGCTAGAAACTAAATGAAACTCTACTTGGAGCATTTAATTTCATAACATCATGAAACACTTCAAGGCATAGGCTTATGAACTATGTATTCGTCTTGTTTCATTTTATCATCTACAAGGTACAATTTGGATATAGTGCAATTAAATCTAGTATTAGGAATGGGTATCAAAATTAAATGAGTCATACCCGTTTTGTCTATCTATCTCTCGCAACATTTGGATCATTGATGCAATGCTATCTGTTTGAAGATTCCTTGGCATTAATTTGTAGTGAGACTTGGCTTTTGGTGTGCTATAAATAGAAGTGTGCAGTGCAGGCATGATACACATCATTATTCAGCATTTTTTTTTGGTCGGTGAGAGAGAGAAAACACCAACACCATAGTATACAATGATTACTATAAAAGTAATGCTACGAGTCTTGGTGTTTTCTTTAGTCTTTACTATGCTTGCGACACATCTAGCTTGGGGAAGAAACAAGGAAAATTCTGAAAAAAGGATAAAAATTTCATTAAGCGCCAATGCGAAAACTGCATTGCAGTCGGCCGTAAAGCCCGTACAAACAAACTATGTTGCAATGCTATGAAAAGAGCTGATATGGCTTGCGTCTGTCGTAGCATAACACTAGAAGAGCAGCTCAAAATAAGGGTCGTAAAAGTTGTGGATGTTGCAAAGGAGTGTGGCAACCCGGTGCCACCTGGAAATAAATGTGGAAGTGAGTACCTAACACTAATCTTTTCTTAATTTAAATTACTCTACTATTATGTTGTCTTCATCAAATAATTATTGCCAAGCTAGAAATCTAGAAAAACTATGTTTTGAGCGGCCAATATCTATGTAACCTGGACAATTCAATATAATTTGATTAACTTGTTTTTCAGCTTGGACTGTTCCACTGCAACTACCGGCAATGGTGCATGCGTAAGAGTTCAACAAAGTGAGCAACCAAGGGCGCATCCATAGAGTTCCTACAAAGCAAGCAACCAAAGGAAAATCTTGAGATAAATGAATGAATGTATTCTCTACTCGCTTTTGGAAAATTAATAAAATTTGGGTCAAAAGAATATGTGTTGTGATTTATTTATATAGCCCTAAGACTACTCTTAATAAACCCCATAAGCCCATGGCTCCAAACGGATCTGAATCCTTACTAAGGTGCAGAGGAGCCAGTCATTGAGTCACATTGGCTTTATCGGCTCCTAGTTCATTTTTATAGTAGAGAAAAAATGACTCTTATTACTAAAATTTCCTATTGACTATGACAAAAGTGCACAAGATGTTTGATGTAGCCGTCCTGTCGTCAAAATTTTGTCTGGGATTAGGGTTCAAGTGAAGAGCTTGGATTTGGTTTTCCAAATCAAGTCAGTTGCAGTGGAATGGTTCAAAAGATCCAGCAAATTGGATTTGATATGCCCGACCTAATGGTGTATTCCCCATTCGGAGTCCATTTTCAGGTAATGGAGTCCTCTACTACTGGCCAAATCTTGGAGCCGGATTCACTTGGAGATGAATTCCTCGAGCTGATCAGTAGCATTAGTTATTCTACAAAGTAGTGGTCAGATCCACAGATTGTTATGTGGCTATTGGGAGACATATTTGTTCTTGCGTTTAGCTAGGCTGTATAAATTTCGAGCCAAGGTTTATGGAGCCCTTCCATGGAGCCAACTGTTATGCTAAAATTTGGCCATTCTTCCATTACCCACAGTGACGTAGATAAGTTGAAAAGTAAGGCATCGGTGATGTCACCAAGGATTCCCATGCCAACCCAAGGTTTAGAGTTAGTTATCCATTCGAGCGAAAGCCAATGTAACGTCAAAGCACTTAGATACACTCATATATAGAGTGACTGAGTATGTTATATGTATATACGCTTGTACTCCCTCTCCATTCCAAACTGTAAATATTTCTTGCTTTCTAGGTGCATATCTTTTGACTATTGCTATGTACCTAGGTAAACATTATGTCTAAATACATAATAAATTCTATGTATCTAGTAAAGTCCGCAGAACTTACAATTTGGAACAAGGGAAGTAAGTGAGTATACATTTATATCTATGAGTGTGTTTGCGTTTTTTTTAAAAGAAAACAGAGTAATGTCCTTAAAGAAATAGTTTGAATTTAGAAAGCCGTTAATTAATTATGAACACATAAGAAAGGCAGTCAGTACCAATAATAGGTACACGAAGAGGCCAAGTTAAGCAGGGTGAGCAGACGGAGGACATCACTAGGCCACAGCGGCAGGACCGACGAGCGGGGCACGGCAGAGCGGGCAGGTGTCGTGGCCGCGCAGCCATTCGCCGACGCAGGCGGCGTGGAAGTAGTGCATGCACGCAGGCAGCACCCTGAGGACCTCGCCATCGGCGAGCTCAGCCAGGCACACACCGCACGAGCCCTCACGCCACCCGTCCGCCTTCCTGTACATGCACACCAGCGGTGGTTCGGCCGCCCGCACCGGCGACACCACCTCCACGGACGCGCCGGCTACCGTCGATGATGGTGCCCTGTCGACCCAGCCTCCAGCTCCGCTGCTCTGCCGCCGCTGACGCACTCTGTTCCCTGGTCCGGCGACGACATCCTCCTCGTCGTTGTCCTTGTGGATCCAGAAGCAGAGTAGCCTGAGCAGCAAGACGACGAGGATGAAGACGGGGAGGGCGATGGCCACTGTCTTCTTGAAATGCTCCTCGTCGTCCGTCGTCTGGCTGGGATTATTGCGGTAGTAGTACATGCTCCCACCGCCATTGTTTTTGTGGTTGGCCATCGAAATGAATGATCGATCACTGGCCGGTTTAGTCGCCTAATGAAAGTAGACTACATGATGAAGGTTTACTGGATGGCGTCGTCTTTTTGTGGGCTGCTGGGGGTTGACGACACTAACGATGATTGTTTCTTTGTTGCCGTCGATGGATCCATCCCCAAGGGCTGACAATGATGGGAAAACTGCTATGTACGTTCTCAAAGAAATTCTATATGATATATATAATGGTTTCTCCTTTTCGTTAGTAGCTACTCCGTGTTTATTTACCACCTTTGTCTTACTAATTAATGACAGAGGATATGACGATTTTTACTTGCATAAAGATTATTTAAGAAAGTTTGCATGAGGTTGATCATTGATCAAGGTCAGGACCATCGTTGGCTTAGGGTTTGATAAGAGAAGGGTTAGGAGGTGTCACGCGCCTAAATCAGGGGCCAGCACCGACCCCTGACCCCCCTGAGAGCGTGGTAGCAAGGGCGCACGGCCAGGGCCGCAGGCCACCACCGCTCCACCAAATTCCCGACATCCAAGCAATTCAGAGTAAATGAAGGAAAGTCAGAAAAAGTAGGAAAATTAGTAAGAGATTTGTTTAATAAAATAGATTACAATTTTGTTAGAGAACTAAATAGTTACTTGTAATGAAAGCATTCCAGAGGTATAAGGACACTTTTTATAAAATTAGGTTGCTTGAGAGGCTAGTCTCGTAGGGACTATAAATATAGGGGCATTGTAACCATTCCGATCGAGCAAAGAAATATCTATTCCCCTACTCCTTCTCTCCTCTCTCCTGCGCTGCCGCCCCTTCCCTATCTCTCTCTCTCGCCCATGCGGCCTGACCCTACCACACGCCGCCACCCCTGCCCTAGCACACCGCCGCCAACTCCTCCCCCACGCCCAGCGCAGCAGCGCCGCCGCCCCACCCCGCCACCACTCCACTGCCCAAGGTCGCCCAACCGGCCACCACCGAGCAGGAGCATGACACCTAGTATCCGTAGACAAATCAATCCTCGCCACAACATCTTCATGACGACAGACAACAACATGGGATCCAGGGGCAACAACTCTGACCTCTTAGAACTCCGCCAGCTGATCAACAATTTCAGCACCACCATCAGCAGCCAGTTCGAAGGGTACAATAGCATCCTCACCACCACTGACACACGCCTGGCCGCAGTCGAACAGGAGCGTGCAATCGACAATGCCGCACCAAAATCAGCAGTCGAAACAATCGAATGCGCAGCGACAATCAAGCAGTTGAAGGTAGACACAAAGAACGCCATGGATTCTGTAGGTCATGCCTTCCTAGGCTCCAAGATGAGGGAACCACACTCTTCACAATGGTGCACATCATACAGGAAGTGTGCAACAATTTATTTACCCGCATAACCTCCCAAGCGGCTGTAACATCATCACTTCCTCAACAACGACCAACGCCACCAGCAGCGCCAGCAGAAACAAACACCGTTGCAGCCACAACAGGAACCAGCCCCGCCAACAACAACAAAGATATAGGAATGGCAGTGATTCAAGATAGACATTTCAACCCTGACATATGATGGTTCCACAGACCCAATAGCATGGATTGGATGACTGAACCTGCTTTTCAGAGGACAGCCTTTCACTAACGGCAATAAAATCACATGTGCCGCCCTACACCTAGCGGGCGCAGCAAACAGCTGGTACATCCGTCTCACCAAGGACACACAATTTCTTAATTGGGACCACTTCGTCACTTCCATCAACAAGGACTTCGGGCACCTAATCGACAACAACAAATTTGGGTCCTCCGCAACAGGCAGTGTAGATGAGTACACCACCAACAAATTCGAAATCTATATGTTGGATGCCAGCATATTGAACGAACAACGATAGATCAACTTCTACATCAACGGGTTAAAGGAACCCATAAGATCTTCAGTGGCCAAACACAATGCCCAGGAATTAGAAACCTACGTCATGTGGGGCGCGAGCGCATGAGCAACAAACGACGCAGTACAACAACCGCATGATCAGAACATCAATGCTCCAATAGACAAACAAATGGGCAGCAGCAACCTCGAGAAAGAGCAACATAGGCTCCCTGCACTTCTAGCAACACCCCCTCCAACGGTCACAACACCACTAACAGCTCATCAACGTCCCAACGACGACCAAAATATCCATGTCTCAAAGGTGCTAGTTGCTTGCCAACCCAGAACGGTGGGAACACCTGCATCAAGCTACTCGAGAGGAACCTCAACTACGAGCTCTTGCCATGGTTTTTTAAAAAACACCTTAGTAGAAACCAATGATGACACATACTAATTACAGTCCATGAGGCAACAGGCAAGGATAATCGGCCGGCCAAATTTGTAGAAGTACTACAATAGATGATTTAGGTAATTACTAGCAAGTGCAAAATGACCAAACTAGATACCTGATACGCCAAATTAGGATTAATCATCAATACCATGTACCTGCAAGTCTGCAATAATGTGCAACTGAAACCTGCTGTAGTTTTGCCTAAGCCTGATGCCGAACGCGACTACGCCAGCAGCCAAAATAAAATAAACGATGAGTCGAGAAAGAACAAGAGGCCAAGGGTGACGACTAGGCACACGTAGCCTGCCCACCGGATTTTCTTTTTTTTTAAAGGTCAGAAGGGGAGTCCCCTACATATTTTTTGGTATTTTATATATATGGAAAAGAATACAGTATTTACAGTTTACAAGGCTCTCAAAGCCCAAGGGAAAAGGAAGAAACAAACATTAAGAAAAATTCTCGCACCGCCTAATGAGGGGGTCCCTAATTTTCTGCTTGGCCTTGATACAGAAGGATTGCCTTTGTTAGCAGAACAGAAGGCAACAGCATAGTGCTCGGAAATCAGATGATTTATTCATTCATCATCTGCTATTCTGCTGGGCGTAGTTAGACTATTAGAGAAGTTTGACTTAGACAAAGCTAAAACAAACTATAATTTGAAACACAAGGAGTATACAGTAATATTAAGAGGCCATGGGCGCAGAAGGCTGACAGGAGAGGTAGGTTCCGTCCATCCTCTCTGCAGTCTTCTCCTCCTCATTCATTGTTCACCAGAAGTACAGGCCTCCCCTCTGCAAGTGCAACAACAAAATCATCATCAGAAGAAGCCAAGACAGGTCAGTGTTGCTTGTTGCTGGCGAAGAGGCAGGAACCTCATCACCAGCATTCAGCAAAAGGGGGACATCAGCAAGGCATGTATATACCATCCATACCCTTGGCACTGAGGAGCCTCTCCATGGCAGCGATGACGTGCCTGCCATGTGGGTACCTCTTCAGGTTGTCTGCATTGTTCCTGGCCACGTCCAGCAGCAGGCCCACCTGCTGCTCCTCCGCCGTCACCACCATCTTCTGGATGACAAAGTTCGCGTATGGATTGATCATCATGTCCTGCACACATACACATATATTTTTTCAATCATGTTCTCTGTATTTCCTATATAGTAACTAGTAGGAAAATCTGCCACAGGTAACCAACCACGAGATGTTCGAAGTGCTGGCTGCCGGTGTCGCCGAGGATCTCATTTATGATGAGCTGCCGGTCCTCCTGGCTCCCCACCACCAGGCACTTCTCCAACACATTGGACGCAAACTTGTGATAACACATGCTCATCACGCGCCTGTCAAATTTCCTCACTATCATGGACCGAGTGGCCTGGCCTCCATGCTCGAGCAAGTGCTGCACCACGTAGTTTCCGAATGGGTCTGCTGACAGCTTGTTAGCAAACTCGATAATCTCCGCTGTCAGCGTGTGGTAAACCTCGGGGTTGTCACAATGGGCCAGCACTTTCTGGAAACAGCAAGCAGTTGGGAAAAAGAACCGAATCAGATCAGATGATGGTAAGTTGAGTGGAATTAGATGCATGATTGCATACAAAACACATGAAAATACAAATAATCGATGAGCAACCATACCTGAATCACACGGCTTCCGTAGGGATGGATGGATAGTGCCTTGGCCCTTCCACAGAAGCTTCGGAAAATGAATTGGATATGCTTCGGTGGCAGGCACTCTACACATTTCTGAATCACATGGCTCGCGAACTGGTCGCGAACACATTTCAGCAATTTGATTTTGAGCTCTTTGGCTATCACAATCTTCTGATCGTGCCCCCCTACATCCAAAGCCTGAAACAAAGAAAACAATTGGGTAGTAGGATCAGTGATACACTTCCCTGCTTCAAAAATATGTCGTTATTAGTATCAATGCACATGACTAAGCAATACATATTATATGAACACTAAAAAACAGAGGTCATAAAAAAAACATGAGTGCATCCTTCCAAGTCACAGAAATACTGTATATGTACATGTACATGGCTATATAGTGAAAATCATTTCTGAATTAGACAATATTGGCTAGCTCACCTTCTGGATGACTCGGCAACCGTACATATCACGGCTTAGGGGAAGCACATGGCCCATCAGACGACTGATGAGCTCACGTTTGCAGGACTGTGGTCCATGCTCTAGAATCTGAAGGCGAAACAAAGATAATGAATTAGTAATTTAATTTCTACAGGCATGCTCAACTTATGTCCTTGTGCATGTGATTCAGAAATTCTAGTAAAAAAGAAACAATGCCACAGCATACATATATAATATATTGGATCGAGTTGGAGAAACTTAAACCTTCTGGACGGCATGATTTCCAAACACATCAATGGCAAGCATACGGACACAAGGCATGATTTCCTCATAAACCATAACGATCTCTTGAGGCGTTGCCACCTCGATCGCCTGCTGTACAAAGCGGCTCCCATTGGCATCAGCACTGCATGCAAAAGTTGATTAAAGCTAGGAATTGAAGGTAAATCATATATAGTGCAATATTGGAAGGCTGAAAGTAATTAAATATTTATGCACACCAGGAAGCTGCTACTTGGCCCTTGATGTGCATGAGCCTCAAGGAAGGGTTCGTCACCGGAGCCACCATTTGCTCCTGGTGAATAGAAGGGATCGTATTGTTCAATCCACTAGCTCCATAATGCTGGACATGAGAGGAGCCAGCAGAAGGAACTCTTTGTTGTTGAACAACCGTAGTACTGGTATCTGCCTCCACTAGATTGTCCCCATAACTTGACACCTGAGCATCATGAGCACGGTGGGTGTTCTGCTCCTGGACAACCTGCTGGGGGAGGCTCCTAGAAGTGGTCATGTAAGGGACATTGCAAGCATGAAAATATGCCACATGGACCCCAATCAATTGTTCATATATCTTCATGGCATCCTCGCTCAACGGTGTAGCTTCTTCATAGTCCTCCACATTTCCTGGGGCACCTAAATTCTTGTCACCAAAGACAGAAGCGGGGGCAGCAATAGGCACAGGGTTTTCGGTAGTTCGCTTCACATTGTTATCCTGCACACACATTCCTTGTGAAGAAGAGGAATGGATGCCTCTAGGAAAAAATGTTGGTAATTGTCTCCTGGCCTGAATATGGAGACACGGTTGCAGTGTTGCAATTGCCTTTGAATCAACCTGACGAGGAAATTAACAACATTGGTTCAGATGTTCAGTACCAGATATAGTGAGAAACTGAATCTTGATGCCCAGAAGAAGTTCCAGCGTGCATACTTGCTATGTATTACCATGAATGCAACCATGCACACCGCACAATGATTCATATCCAGTATAAATCAAAGAAAAATAAGAATCTCCTATAGTACATGAACAGTTCCCATGCTAAAAAAGAGTAAATCCCAGCATCTTATTACCATAATAGAATTATATCTTGAAAAGCAAAATAATAGGTAAGGTGACCTATTGTCCAACAAAGTATTTTTTCAAGGGACAATATCACTATTTGTAAGCACAAAGCGTTATTAGAGTAAATACCTACATGTAAACACTCCATATAGACCACGAAGGTCACCTATTAGGCAACCTTAGAAGAATGAATTGTGATGAATCCACATTGGATTGTGCAAATAGATAACCCCGCTCTCCCCGCCGCTCAAACCCCCACCCCTACTTCTACTGGTCCATAGGATCTATAGATATTAGATCGATGTGGCAAGTACCCAGCAAAACAAAATAGATCGATGTGGCCCGTAGGACAGTTACCGCATCCTCTCTTTGGCCAGATCTAAGATCCCCATCGTAGGAAAACCATAGACGGTATACTGAACCCAAATCATAAACCTACTCTTGCCTTATGTGATTGGATTGCCTCGTCCACTACTTGGTTAGATCTAGAATCTCCACGGGTAGGAAAACTATAGGGGTACATCAAACTCAGATATAAGACCACAAAGGTATCCTTTGAGCTACACCAGGCCTTGATCTTAGATCTTTGATGACCAACAGGGTCTTAGGAACCAACAAGAAAAAAAATATCATAGGTCAACACTCATATAAAATGAAATTAAAAATCCTCATCTTCCAAGGCCCCAACTTGCAGAAGGTGGTGTAACATATAGTGATTTACCTTCTGGTGACCTTAAAGGCGCCATGGTGTTAAGCAAAGTAAAAGGAGACCCCGTAACAGATAGTCCACACTATAGATCTGGTGCGGGAGGCGCAAGCATGGTGCCAAGGAATATTTGGGGAGTATGTGTGTTGTGGCGGCGGAATTGGGGAGATGTGATTCAGGAATGGGAACCAGGCAACTTTATATAGAAAAAACCTAGTTATGATGGTGCATCATAGTGGGCCGAGCTTATTCATAATGCTCAGCTTGGGCTAAAGTTTCTTCTAGTTGGGCCTACCATATACTTAAGCACAGTATAAACCCAAAACAAATTTTGGCTCTGAAACTAAGTGGGCCAGATATTGTAGAATCATTACGCTGATGGTTCAGGGACATTAGAAAATTTGGGATAATGAGCCAAAGGACATATATCAATCAATGCTCCATCTCTTCTTTTCGATAAACATCCTCATCAGCACCCTACAATGTTGACCTCTTGTGATGTGGTAATTCAACTAAGGTTGCGACATCTACTCTCACTCAATTTTCCCAAAATTTCTATTTTGGGAAGAATCCTTTACCCTATTAGGAAGGAGAATAGTCAACCACCTCCAAATGAGCACATAAATGTACAAGTCTAAAGTGATTGTAGGACCAATGTATGTCTTCTCGGTGTCAACCAAATCCTATGACATCTTAAATGTGTGATGTATGTTTTAATTATGAAAAAGCCCACCAAATAGCTTGCACTAGCATAGGCATGACCTTCTATCGTACATCATAGTCAACATTTGATTTGGTCAAGTGCCACCTTGTAATCCTTTACTTGCTACGATTTTCCAAATCTGCCGTGTGTTTAGTAGCAAGCAAAAAGCTTGTTTTGCTAGGCGATCTGCTTAGCTCATCAAGGATTTCTTTGCCCACTAGGGCCAGCCAAGTAAGCGCTCCTATGAAGGTAATATTTGGTGCAATTACCAAGTCTATGAGTCAAAGGTGGATGGCCACAATGACTTCGACAACACTAAAATTCAACCTCCACTAGTTCCACTGGTCCCCTAGTTGGATCAAGTTACCATGGTGAGCTTCGTCAATAGGATTGTAGTACTTGTGCGTTGAATGATGGTCTAAGATACTATGGTTAAGATTCTCTGCGTGGGATTGTCAAAATACTAGTGACGCCAAAAATGAACTCTTTGGCACGTCAAGATAGTCTACAGCATGTGGTGCTAGTGGCCTCTATGTTCTACAAGCTTGGAACTACAATTACCAATGGAAGTGAGAACGATAAAGAATGTGATGTGGTTCATTAAAGTAGACAATGAGTGGAGGATTCGATTGAGCTCCTTCAAACGTGATCTAGTGATCAACAACTAAGTTGTCGTACTTACCACTAGAATTGAAAAAACCTCTACCAACATGGAGGTACTACCATAAGAGTCACTTGGTAAGGCGTCGGGGGAGGAAAAAAAGCATCAACGAGGAAACCAAATAAGTACACTAAAGCATGCTCTACTTTGCTATGCAAGGATATGGTAATCTTGATTTGCGGGGCAAGCTGAGTAACGATTCCAAACATAACCTAAGGTATTTTTATAGGGTATTCTTGATTGGTGAAAATTTTCAGTGTTTTGAGATAGCATGAGTTAAACCCAAGGTGTTATCAAATACTCTCTCCGTCCACAAAAGAATACATTTACGTCTCCAACAAGGTTTACTATGAAAAATATTACATAAGTAATTTAATGGTATTTATTTTGTATCGTAAATGTTAGTATGTTTTTATTTAACTATGGTCAAACTTCAAATAGTTCTATTCCTTTGAAAAGTGAGAATTACATTCTTTTGTAGACAGAGGGAATAGTTCATCATGTATTCAATGAATATCTATATTATGGTAATGTGTTGAATATCAAGGTTTAGGGCTTGTGCCACGTAGAATAGTTCGGATGGCCTATAGTACTATGCTTTGTATCTTTTGTCTCTGGTTATGGTAGCATGGATGATATAATGAATGCTCTCTACTCTATGCTGCAACTTGTGCATGACTTGATGTTTCCATGTAGGTAGGGTAGATCTTGCATACAACAACAACATATGAGAGGTGGGAATAGTCATGACCAATGAGTGGTATGAGCGTGAGTAGTGTATAAGAAATTCAGTGCATTAGTTGGAACAAGCAAATGGTCGTGTTTCATTGATTGTCCCCGAGGGTCACCTCCGTCACCACCTTCCGCGGTCCTCATCTGATGCTTCCACCACCGAATGCTGCCATCATTCATTTGACTTCCTCATTGTAGTACCAGCTCACTACACTACTATTGCAACAATTTTTGGTGGCGTCAATTTTGGCTTTAAGGAGGCAGATAAGGAAACTGCCTCCGGCAAAAGCGTCACTGTTAATCAGGCTTTCCAGAGGTGGTCGGCTTAAGGCGTCCGCCTTTGTTAATGAGATTAACAGAGATGGTCATCATAGTTTGGTCAGTCTCCGTTAATATATTAACAACGCCCACCTATGTTAATCTATTAATAGAGGCAGTTGTACTAAGACGACCGCCTCCATTAATGTATTAACGAAGGCATCTAGACAATGAGGGATGGTAGCTGATGAAGATGGAGGCTCATGTAGATGTTGCACGACAGTGAACAACAAAAGGAATTGCCAGCTAACATTATCTCTTTTGTGGTATTCACATTCATTGCAGGACCTTAGGAGCAGCATGTCCAGGTAGAAGCCGGACACCACCACTAGCATTGTTGATGCCTTTGTTAGCTCCCTCCTCATCTATGTCGGCACACAAGACTCCATCTTTTGTGTAAGATCGATCGACCTTGTTTTGTGTGTGTTCTTAATCATGCCATATTCATTTCTTCCTGTAGAACGAGGAGAAGCTTTGCGAGGTGCTTGAGTTCTCCAACATGTTGCTAATCACGGCCTCATCACGAAGCACAGAGAAGAAGCACTGCAAAGGCGTCTTGCATCTTGATTAGGTAGTGGAAGAAACAATCATCATAAGAACGTTGTTGGAATGGTGCCTGTGGATATGTAGTGATGTCGCCATCGCTGCTTTGTTTGGAAATGAGTTCCACATGTGGGTGACTTAATTACCTATCTATGGAAATAGCTTTTTAGATAAGGAGGACTGCGACCGACTCTACAAAGTCCTCGTTTACATTTTTTAGATAATGGATTCATTGATCTGACCTCTACATCCATGAAGGATATACATAGCCAAAATGATACAAGAGCACATAGACTCACACCTCAACAAAGAGGAGAACACAAAACCAAAAAAAGGAAAAAGATACTACGACCTCGGCACATCCCTCCTTTCCAGCATCCTCTCCTGAAATGGTCAGGTTCGGCGAGTGGAAATCTTCAAGTCATCGCCGCCCCTAGTGCGCCATCGCTGTGGACCTCCGCTAGTGCCATCGTTCATCTGCTTCATGTGAGGTGACGCCACTTGTTGCCGATTAGCCCATCGTCATCTAGTTAGAACTACCTAAATCAGACGTGAGCCAATAGGATCCTGCTTCCGCTTTGCCAGATTCCAAGGCCTCCGCCGCCCATAGGGCAGCCGCCGTCATTGGGATCATGGCCATCACCTCTGCCGGAGTCCTCTGTCACTACCTCAGAGGATATCCTCTTCCGCCCAGACTCCTAGGCCTCCATTGCCCCTAGGGCTACCGCTGCCGACAGGATCTGCCTCTACCTGGTCCGCCTCCTCCTTGCTGAGATCTTCACCGACACTCAGGTCGGTCTCACCAGATCCAACCTCACGGTCGCTCGATCCAGTGAATGGCACACCAGGTCGACTATGGGACACCGTAAGACGTCGTGCCACTGTCGCGTGGCCCAGGGGGTGTGAATCCGTCCACAGCAAGCCAGATCCGGCAATGAGATCACTAGATCGGGATCCCAAAGGCTCTGTCAAAAGGTCATCGGCCCGGGTGACTCGACGATGGCATCGGGCATAGCCGCATAGGAGAACTGGGTGGCGGAGGGCAACGAAGAACACCGCGGGCGACAAAAATGTCGAGGAAGACCATGCATCTTGTAAAGGTGGTATGTTCAACTATCTCAGCAAATCACTTTTGCCCTATGGAAATAGAGATTATAGTTCTGCCTCCCTTTCAGGCCAGTGGTTACCACCACATCGCCATGTTGCCCTGTCATCCACTCTCTACCTCCTTGACCCTGCCCCACCTAACCTCGCCATCATGGTGCCCCCAACCTTAGTTCCCGACCGCAGTGGTCTTTGGGGGTGCGGTGGGGGAGGGTGGAGCAGACATCAAACCCTTAACTTAGTGGCTCCTCTTCATTATAATTTTCTTGGAGCAACATATATGACATAAATTGAATGACCAAGAGATAGCAGGTAAATCGGCTAGAGTAATCGGACAGAGGTGTGCCAACTAACCAGCTGTCAGGTACGGAGAAAAAGAAAAGAACCAATTTCAATTTGATCAAAAGAGAAAACGGTACTCAATAAGGCATATCATCATTAGCAAAAGCTGTCTAGCAGAAAAACTTGTATCATGCCATTAATACATTAGCAGATAATCAAGAAGTAGGAAACGTAGATGAAAATATATACAAATCAATCGGGAAAGTAATTAATAAGTAACAACTAGCGCTAGCAGGAAATAAATGAAATCAAAGCCGATATGGAGTATATATCTAATAGATCTGGCAAAGAATTAAATCAAAGATGACAATAAATATAATAGCTAGTAGCATTACAGCAGTAGGGATATATACACAAAGGAAAGGAATTAATTAAAAATGAAGAGGGATACCTCCAGCGGCTTTGGCTGCTGGCGATCCGCAGAGAAGAGCTCATGGAGCTGGAGGCTGCCACTGTTGCGCCCTGTCTCCTCCGGGAACAGGCAGTAAGAAGGAACTTCTGCCATTGCGCCTACAGCCGATTGCTCGCGCATAACCTCCTTGTGCTTGTTATCACGTCCAGCACCAGTGGTGCTCCTCCTTGATGAACTTCCTTGGCATGGATCCATGGATCACTTGCCTATATATATATATATATTTCTTAACTTGTTATAAATAAGAAAATCATGCTTATCTGTTTAATAAACGGAAATACTGCAGATTGTAACTACAGAGATTGTAACTACATGTACTAGCACCTATATAGTAGATCTAGAGCAGAGAAATTGAAACAACAGTACCCCGCGCGCTCTTTATTTATACAGAAGGAGCACAAACCTCACAGAACAGGAAACAGACCTGAAATTCTTGACAGAAAGAAGAACCGGAACACAGTTGAAAATTGATAGCGTAGCTGTACAGGTACAGTGCCTGCGATGAATCGCAAATAAGAGCATATACATATAAATACACACACATCGAAATATAGATTAACATGATTTGGAGACGACTCACCTCTCGATCTGCTTGAGACTGAGAAAAAGCCTGCTATATCGGAATTTAAGAAGTGAATAGCTAGAACAGAATGGGCTCTAGCTATCCTGGGTACTGCTGATTTATTCTGCTGCTAGCCTGCTACTACTGGTTAATAAAGTTAGAGTAAAGTTTATGGACGGTCCTCGAACTTATAGGGGTGTGTCATCCCAGTCCTCGAACTCAGAAAGTATGTCATTTCAGTCCTTCAACTTTGTTTGAGTCTCGTATTCATCCAAATGGGTATGGATTCGAGAGAAACAGCCATGAAGTTTACTCTTTGTACTATGGAAAACAATAATAATAATTAAAGCAGTAGCACTATATGACATAATCTTGTAGTTGTGGCTTGGATTTCATCCTCAAAAGAGAGAAATGTCCAAGTAACAAGCACACCATGCGTGACAGATCAGTTACTAGTGGAGGCGACGACCAGAGAAGAGAGCAGAGACTCTGCATGCATGGCTGCAGGTTTTCGTGAGGATTTGGTTGGAAAGGTAGTCACGTAGTAGTAACGGATATGGCTAGTGGCAGAGACCACTGTCAAGGCGGCCTGCCATAGCCACAGTAGGCTACAAGATCTTGGCCGAAATTCACTTATTTAGTGTTTCCCGACTTGCAAATATAATGTGTGTTACGGTTCAATATTTCATTTTTATATGCGAGTTTGAAAGAACCCAAGAATCAGTTCCAATGTCTAATATAGTTGAAAGCAAATTCTTTGTGCAACATGAGCGTCAACAAATTGATTTCTAGTTGCTGATACCCTTGTCATATATTTGTCTGAGATTATTACTCACTACCGGAGACAAAGAATTTGTCGAGTGCCAAGTGGTTTGCCGAGTGTTTTTTTTTCGGGCACTCGGCAAACACATCTTTGCCGAGTGTTTTTTTCGGGCACTCGGCAAAGAAGCTCTTTGCCGAGTGTTGTTTTTGACACTTGGCA
This sequence comes from Miscanthus floridulus, assembly GCF_019320115.1. NCBI lineage: Eukaryota > Viridiplantae > Streptophyta > Magnoliopsida > Poales > Poaceae > Miscanthus > Miscanthus floridulus. Next base: position 134,014,740 of record NC_089589.1, read on the forward strand.
AAGCAGCTCTTTGCCGAGTGTTTTTTTTGACACTCGGCAAAGAGCTTCTTTGCCGAGTGTTTTTTTTTGACACTCGGCAAAGAAAATTTCAAAGCATATTTTGAAGCAGTAAATTAATTCAAATAAAAAAGTTTTCAACTACAAAGTTGTACAACTCATCAAAATGTACAATGTTTGTTTTGGTCTTTTCTTCATATGACAAAGTGAAAGTAAATTTGTTCACAAATCTAACATATCTCTCTTGTAGTTTATGAAACTACAAGAGAGATATATAAGATTTGTGAACATTGTTAGAATGACCATGACGGATGAACAGATGACCAAACAACCAAAATAAACTTTGTAGATCTCGAAAAGTTATGAAACATTGTAGTTGGAAACTTTTTGATTTGAAAAGATCTAGTCATGAAAAACTGCGTTTGAATTTCCAAATTTTAAAATTTAAATTTTGTAAACGACCTCGAATGGAAAAACTTTCTAAACTAAAAGTGTAGATCTCGAAAAGTTATGAAACATTGTAGTTGGAAACTTTTTGATTTGAAAACATCTTGTCATGCAAAACTGCGTTTGAATTTCCAAATTTTAAAATTCAAATTTTGTAAATGACCTCGAATGGAAACACTTTCTAAACTAAAAGTGTAGATCTCGAAAAGTTATGAAACATTGTAGTTGGAAACTTTTTTATTTGAAAACATCTTGTCATGCAAAACTGCGTTTGAATTTTCAAATTTTAAAATTCAAATTTTGTAAACGACCTCGAATGGAAAAACTTTCTAAACTAAAAGTGTAGATCTCGAAAAGTTATGAAACATTATAGTTGGCAACTCTTTGATTTGAAAACATCTTGTCATGCAAAACTACGTTTGAATTTCCAAATTTTAAAATTCAAATTTTGTAAACGACCTCGAATGGAAAAACTTTCCAAACTAAAAGTGTAGATCTCGAAAAGTTATGAAACATTGTAGTTGACAACTTTTTGATTTGAAAACATCTTGTCATGCAAAACTGCGTTTGAATTTCCAAATTTTAAAATTCAAATTTTGTAAACGACCTCGAATGGAAAAACTTTCTAAACTAAAAGTGTAGATCTCGAAAAGTTATGAAACATTGTAGTTGGCAACTTTTTGATTTGAAAACATCTTGTCATGCAAAACTGCGTTTGAATTTCCAAATTTTAAAATTCAAATTTTATAAATGACCTCGAATGGAAAAACTTTCTAAACTAAAAGTGTAGATCTCGAAAAGTTATGAAACTTTGTAGTTTACAATTTTTTTATTTGAATTCGTTTAGGGCCTCAAACAAGCAATTTACACTCGGTTTAGTATAATATATTGGGAACTAAAACGGAATCCAGACATAAGTGATAGGGTGGTGTAGTGGTAGAGGAGGTTAATGCGTAGCGGGAGGTCTCGGGTTCGAATCCCGTTGGCCGCGTAGCCGTGAAATTTAGGCGAAAAAGTCGGAGATGGGTGGGCACTGACCGGTGTGGGCCTCCACCAATTAAAAAAATCCATTTTTTCGGTAAAAATTTCCATTTTTTTCGGGGTTTTTTTTTGTTCCAACTTTGCCGAGTGCCCGATAAAAGACACTCGGCAAAGACGTCTTTGCCGAGTCATTTTTTGCCGAGTGTGATTCGCCGTGTGTTTTCTGTCTTTCGCCGTGTGTTTGGGGCACTCGGCAAACTCAAGGAGTCCGGTAGTGACTAGTAGGTCCCACCACTTGTGTACTTTTTTTGTCATATTTTTTGTGACTTTACATGGTTGGTATTTGAAAATTATTTGTGGTAACTGATAACTAAAAAATCTAAAATATCAAAAATCTATCAATGATAGAAAAGAATAATAAGCCAAATCTAAAAGGATCCTGGTATCAAAAATATTTTCTATGATTATTAGCGGTGGCTCTACTTCTACAAGAAGTCAAACTTGCAACCCAAATAATGTGTGTTCCCTTGTAAAGCATCATGGTAGATGACTTTTTTAAGATTATATCTATATCTATATCTATATCTATATCTATTTCTATATCTATATTTGTATCTATCTGTATTCGTATCTGTATCTGTATCTATATCTGTATCTATATCTGTATCTGTATCTGTATCTATATCTCTACCTCTATCTCTATCTCTATCTCTATCTCTATCTCTATCTCTATCTCTATCTTTATCTATATCTATATCTATATCTATATCTATATCTATAGTATTAAAAATGTTATTTTTGTTGTTCATCTGTCACCCTCATTCTCCTCCTGGTTCTAGCTATCGGTGAGCCCTGACCTCGCGGCGTGTGCCACTGAGAATCAGCGATTGGGATGCAAAAGGATTGGATACGAACCGATATTGTTGATATCATATTTGTTTTCATATTTTTCCTCGGATTCAGCGTCAGACACGGATAGGTAACAACTACGATTTGTATCGGATATGAATACGAATAATATATATCGAATACAGGATGAGTTCGACATGGATACTGTCAGCTATGAATATTTCTCTGGACATTGAGTAAAATGGACATCCACATATATAAGATGTGCTGCAGTCATTTGACCACTCTATGATTCCTAATTATAACTAGATTATATGTGTAGAAGCAAATTATCGTTCATATACAAGTCGCATTGTCATGTTTTTTGAAAGTTGAGTTGCATTATTGTCATAGCTTTCATAACTTATGCACACCTAAGCCGATATCTTATGAGTAGTTGAGTACATATACAAAAATCATACAAAAAATAAGAAAAAGAAAATGAGCTGGGACATACAAACTAATTAGACTTGACCAAGCAGGCTGTGGTGTTGTGTGCTTCATGGGCTTGGGCCAACACATCCTGCTAAGCCGTGCGGATGCGAGCAGTCAAGTCTCAAGACTAAGCAGCATGCGAGTATGCTAGTTTTAGTGCCACCTCGATGCCTATGACTGACGCCACACTGCTGGGCTACCCTGAGGTTCAAAGGATGGATAATAATATTGTATTATTATGTTAACACATTTGCACATTTATATTTTATTTATGTTTATATTTATATTTATATTTATTTTAAATTTGATTTTTTTAAAAAATAAAAAAATTAGTTTATATATATTTAAAAGTTTAAATTTAGATATGGATATATTTTTTTTAATATCATTCAGATATCTGATATCCTGCAGATATTGATGAGATTGTATTTGCATTCATCATCCGTGTAAAGAATTCTAATTTATTCGATATATGAGAAATCATCTAAACATCTGACAAAAATATTGACAAAAAAATTCTGTATCAGCATGTCAATCCCTTAGGACAGACGGGTGATTGGATAATATTTGTACCATTTGCATCCCTAGTCGGCGAAGTGCCGAAGCGAGAGGAGCATCATTCCTTTGGATACACACATCACCTCTCTTATCACTATCCAAGGGCCAATTGAGCTCAGACGCGGCAATTAAATATAACGGGAAGCTTATTCCTAAGCTGTCCTTTTCCTGATTTTGGGAGTAGATACCTAATAATATTATCATTTTTAGGAACATTGGTGTTGTTATACTATGTACTCGGGTAGCCCCGTCTTTATTAAGCAAAAAGGCCCAACCAAGACGAAGTGGGCCAGGGGAGCTATACAGGAGGCCCAAATTGGATAGGATATTTCATTTACGTGGTGGACAAGGCATACCAAGGTATACTTAGCAACCAACTCTATCGAACTAGACTTTCTTATAACAAGCTAGGTGTGGCAGAACCTCTCAAGTTATGTTGATTTATGTGCACTGTCATTGTCTTGGAGACTTCTGACCAATATGCTTCGGACTCAGACAACTCCAGTAGTATGTATGGTGTCCTCGAGGGATCCCGAATCATCAACTTTGTTCAACTATTGAGGATCGTTACAGATAAGCATTGCAGTATTACAACAGTTGATATAAATATTTTACATTAGAGTAAATGTGCGGAAGTATTACAAACCATTTATTTAAGTCTTACAAACCATAAGCTTTTTCCTTCTCAGACATAGTAGGGTAGCATGTACTAACATAATATACAACACACAACAAAAGATCATCCTGCCCATGTATGAGAGGTAAAGCACAACACTTACTGCTGGCTATCTTCTTCCAGAACCGTCATACAACATGGGCAAAACCCACTTGCTGCTGAGGTTGACCTGTAGCAGTGGTTAACTAACGTGAGTACTAAATTGTATTATGCAAGACATAACCGGAAAAAAAGAAAAAACTCGAAGGGTATGAAAAGATTTAAGGGATGCAAGATGGTCCATAGCAAGTATCAAAAGTAACTTTGCATAAAAGCTTACTATTGATGGATCCTTATTTTCAAGTTTTAGCTCAAATTAAGTAATCCAGGTTTGCACTATACCAATTCCAACACTTCATTAAGTCTCACATCTCATGTTCATAAGTATCCTTGCCATCGCCAGCTCCTGCGACGGTAGGATGGCCGACGGCTGAGCGGCGGAACAGCGAGGCGAGCATGGTGGTGGCGGTGGCTAGGGTTCGACGACATGACGCTAGGGTTCTAGGCGACGTGGTGGCTCGAATTAGGGCTTGGCGAGGGCGTATCGATGCCGGGGCTCGCTATTTAAGGGCCTCGTGGCGTGGGACGCACGCCACCGAGAGGAAATGGGGAGAATACGGACACGGCCACGACGGAGGAGTCCGCGTCGCTTACGGCTGAAGGTGGGAGATGATTCTAACAGAGCGGGTCCACCGGTCAGCGTTAGCAGGAGAGAGGGCGAGCTATCAGAGAGAGAAAGAGAAGACACGGGCGAGGCTGCCGCTGAGCTAGCTGCGGCTGCGGCATGGGCCTGTGCGGGGAAGAGCTAAGGGGGAAGAGGGGCCGGGCTGGATTGGGCCATAGGGCAAAGAAGCAGGCCGTCCGGACAAGGGAGCAAGTCGCCTGAGCCAAAAAAGAGAGGAGGGAGATAGAGAGAGCAGCTTTTCCATTTTCCTTTTTGTTTTCTCATTTCAAAACCAATTTCAAATATAAACCAAATCAAATTTGAATATGGTTTAAAATACACTTTTCAATTCAAAAAAAAATAAGCAATTTTGATAAGTTTTCCAAAAAAAATTACAACTTTTTAAATTCTTTTATTTTCCAATTCTTTTTCTTTTCTTTTCTTTTATTTCAAAGCCATTTCGAAACCATTTTCAAAAGCGATTTGAATTCATTTTGAATTTTGGATTCAACCACTCATTGCAATAGATCAAATGCACTGGCATGTATGCGCATCCATGTTGCTACTCCTTATGATGAATTTTAATTTAATGAAAATATTATTTTCTTATATTTTATGAGCACAAAAACAAGTATTTAAATCAATTTAACTTTATTTTAGAAAAGGCAAATTTTAGGGTGTTACAGTGGGTTATGTAAATCCTATCGCGAAACTCATTTTATTGAGAGTGCTCCACATACCATCATGAAGTTAGTTGTTTCGCATTTGAGTGCTCCATGCACCACCATGAAGATGACTATCCCGCCACAAAATTTTCTATTTTCATCAGAGTGGTCATTTTCATGAGAGTCAACATGCACCGCCACGAAATATGGTTTGTTGGTTTTTAGTGGAAAAATAAATTGCTTAAATATAATACTGGAGAATCAAGAACATGAACAAAAGTTCTCCTTTTAATCTGCAGCGAACTTTTGCAACTAGTCTTTCTCCCTTTTCCTAACTTGTAAACATACCTAATTTAGTTGAAGAGAGTGCCCAAAGCATATAAAAAGATTCCACGTTGCAACATTTGTAGGCAACCGGCCCAACCGCCTCGAAGCCTATATTGAAAACACCTCCCAAAAGAGTTTGTGTTGTAGTGTCATTTACCTCTGTTTCTAACACACACCGCCGCCGCCTTGTCATGGCAGAAAAGGCGGTGGACACCCCAACACTGCCTAGGCTGGAGGCAGAGGAGGCTGGGGGCGCAACGAATGGAGAAAGAAGTGGCAACAGTTGAATGGGTGGCTCTGTGGCCACAGGAAGAAATAGGAAAAAACTAAGGCTGGCGAACGAGATCTAGACCATAAATTTCATATCCAATGGTTAAAAATCCAACAGATCTTTTTCCAACAAAATTCCATCATAAGACATCTAAACGGTCACTTTTCTTAAAGTAAAATGTTGGATATACATACACCACACAATGCACATGTTGACCACTGAATGCACCAAAACGTGTTATGTAACCTTTTCGGGATAAATCTAGGAAAGAAATATGAGCATCTATATTGAGTCAGTGTTGAACATTTGGGTAGGTTATTGCTACACACGCCTACTAATATATCAACAATGTTTGATGTCTTAGAATACAATGCCACAAAAGAATAAATTCTGATGTGTTCGAATCTAATAAGTATTAGAACTAGTTGTATTGAGTGTAAACATACCCTGCTTTGTACAAACACTACTACACAAACTTCATCACCGCCGTTTCGTAGCCCCTCTTCTTGTTTTAGCCAGTGTTTGTAAAAGTGGTTAGTGGTAACAAAGGTTATCACTGCCGGTTCAGAACTGGCGGTGATATAATTTCCATCGCTGCCGCCAGCATTCGATCCACTAGTGACAAACTGGACATTATCATCTGTCTAGCATACAATCCAGTGGTGATGAAGTTGTACATCACCGTTGGTCAGGAATATGATCAGGCTGTGACGAAGAGCTCATGACCACTGTTGTGTTGTTTGGTTAGGCGGTGAGGAAGCGACTTTTATTGCCGTTGCGGTGTACGACCCGATGGTGATCAAGAGCTCATCACCACTAGTGTGTCGTTTGATTTGGACATGATGAAGAGCTCATCACCGCTCGTGCACCATTTGATTCAGCTGTGATGTCTTGATCATCATCGCATATTTTACTATATCACCAATGGTTTATCTAGTGCCGGCGGTAATAATGCATCTTTAGAAAACTAATTTAGATATAAAATCAAGTCCAAGACCTACACAATGCACCAAAATATACATCCGGTTCAAGTCAGGAGTCCCCGACCACAATGTTTCCTCAAGAACATGGGATATAAACTTGAACACAAGTCCAAGCTAAAAACACAAATATATATTTATATATCAATGCAATGGTCTCCATTCAGATTCAAGACTTGGTCGATAATGAAACCATCAAATTGTTCTTAAAGCTTATATATCTCTATATTAGTAACCTTGGTGAAAATTGTTTTCACCGCTGGTCGGGATATTATTCCATGGCGGCCGATGATGAAAACAATTTTCACCATCAGTAGTTTGTCGCCCCACTGTGCCCCGTCGGCCTTTGAACCAATGGTGAAACTTTACCCCTGCCACTACCAGACTCAGAGTTTTTCCTGACGACCAAAAACCGTCGGGAAAATACCAAAATCCGTCAGGAAATATATTCATGACGGGCAACAGTCAGGAACACACCGACAGGAACAGCTTGACAGGAAAGGTTGACTTTTCTTGATGGCTAACCGTCTGGGAACATTTCCTGACGGCCACAATTTGACCACTCAAACCTAAATCCCACCACCTTAACCATCAGGAATTCCCGTCAGGAAAACAAACCGGCAGGATTAGTGATGTCTTTCCTGACACAAGCGCTGACAGGAGAAAATTATCATGCCGACAGGAAACACATATACACCACCAAAATTTCAATTTAATATACTGTAACCATTAATCCAGCAATTATACCTAAGTGATGCACTCATAAGGCATAGTTAATCAACATATGTGTACTCATTGTCCATAAAAAATATGTTATTCATCACATTCGCATGTCATCCAAATTCAAATAGCTGTGATTGATCGATACATGATCCCAACAATGAGAAATCAACAAGACAGCTCCTATAATGTGAGTTGAGATACTACACAGCAAGGCCAACCTCACTATATTGAGTTCAGAGGACATAATACCCACTGCACAAAATATTGCATAACACAACACAGAGTGAGGCTTTCAGCACTAGCAACTGATTATCAAACAGACTTGCCCTCCTATGCACCGACCTCCTGCAATTAGTGCTCCACGTCCAATGTGGTCATGCACCCCACTGCCATCTGCAAGTAAAGAAGAATTAGCTATTGGTCAGGCACATCCACAAGTATACAAGGGTTTCTATGCAGACTTTACAGAAAGATCCACACTCTTCAAATTTGTTGATGGCACACAAAAAAGGCATGCTCTAAAATGTTACCTGTCAAAGCAAACTTTAAACCATATCTTGCATGCTTGGCACAAGAACACCAGGTGTATCAAGCACATAAATACTGGGCTCAGTTGTAATCTGTACATGACAAATATGGTTGGTAGTTTATTCAGCAGATCACTAAAGAAAAGAAGCCACATATTTAAATTTCAGGAAATAAATATTACTTGTATTGTTAAAACCATTCAATGGAACAGGACTCATGGAGAAGAATTGCATTGTCATGGTTTATTGTGCAAACCAAAAGATTATTAATTTTTATACAAGCAAGCTACTACAGTACTGTAACCATATACAGAAAAAAATTATAAGACTAAACTTTTTTAAGAAGGGAAGACTAAACATTTAGCACACTAACATAGAAAGCCCAGGTCAACATAGCTAACTCGATCAAGTATTTAACTCAACTACTAATGAACAATGAAAAATTTCCAGAACATAGCAGCTTATACCTCTAATGTTCATGATTGGTTATCTCAACATATGCAAAATTGAAGCCGAATCTGTCAGCATCAGTTCTACTAAGAAGAGGCCAGAAACATTAAGTCAGCAAGATGTTGTATAAAACTAAACAAAGGGAACTCTTTCCTACTTGCGAGTTGAAATTCTAGTCTTAGTTTATATGTGAGGAAAACCCATGAAATACACAATGGAATATTAGTGCTGCTACACCATGCATCTTAAATTCAGCATACAGAAGGCATAATAAACAGTGCTAAATTTCAGATAATAGAAGCAGCATGACTGAGATACCTGCAAACTTATATTGTGCATAAATATTTGCTGCATTCAGCCAACTTATATTGCCTATAAGCAGTTGCTGGAAATGGAGTATGTAAGCTTGCCAAAGCTTAAGAGAGCTTTCCAACGTACAAGCCTTCATCATGTGCCTAAAAATTACAAATTAAGGAATTAGTATAATGTCAAAACATAACAGGAATAAGAATAAGGCATGGCTGGTTTCTTGTTTACTTACTGATAAAGGGATATGATATCTTGCACAATGTTAACGGCTCTATTCCTTGCAATTGAGCTAACCTTTGCAGCATGTGTGGAACCCTATAACCAGCTAATATTTGCATAATTTACTAAAACGAACTCAGTCAGCAACCTCTAATCGGAGTGCCATGGTAACCCTTCTGCCTATAAGAAGCCACTACATTATGCAGTTTAGTAGTTTAGATATAAATTTCAACCTAAACTTATAGCCTTTGAAGCCTGCTGCTAAAAAAAACGATGAAATTCCATACAGATCATGGGAATTATACTTTAGCTGTTCTGTCATTGCAAAAACACACTAACAAATCAAGCAAGCATATGCTGTTTCATGGCCCAAAAAAATAAACAAAAAGGTTGCAGTCTTGGTTCAACTTATTGAATTCTGCTACGACTATATGACTTAAATCATCACATTATTAGAAAAAAAAATCAAATCTAACATACTCAAAATGAATGCCATTGCTGCTGCTACTTGGCAGCAGATCTGATCCAAATCAAACACAGATATTGAACTGGACTGTCTGGATACATGCCCATCTGATGGCCCTGCAGCGCCAGCATTCGTCCCCAACCTAACTAGCCAATAATTTGCACCATTTCAATTTTCAGTTGAACCAACACTTTACAGCATGTGAGAAACCTAACTAGGCAATAATTTCCATATCATCCAGAATTAGCAAATCTGATTTGAGGTTGGGAGAGCAGATATGAAAGGGAGGTTGGGAGAGAGAGAGAGAGAGGGCACCCTATCATACGAGCGGGTTGGTGCGGCTTGACCTCGTGCGGTGGTGGCGGCATGGGTGCCGGTGCCGGAGAGGACAATGGGGCGCGAGCCTCTGGGGGCAACTGGGGGCAGCGGCGACGCAGGTGTCCTGATGCCCTAAGGGGCGGTGGCTCGGACGTCGAGGAGGTTAATGGGGGCGACGGCGCGGGCTTCGGGAAGGGCTCCGGAGCGGTGGCGCGGGTGTCGTGGAGGTCTTCGGGGACGGCGGCATGGGCTTTGAGGAGGGCCCGGGGAAGGTAGTGCGGCCGTCGGGGAGGGCGCTGGGGCTGGCGGCGTGGGTGCGAACTCAGAGGAGCCCAAGGGGCGGCGACAGATGTGAGTGGAGGAAGACCTAGGGGTGGCGGTGGCGCAAATTTGAATTGGTCGGGCTTTGTTAGGGTTTGGTAAGTTTTTATGTACCAACATGTGGGTCCTCAATTTTTCAGGAAAGCCGCCGCAGGTCAGAGGAAGCCTATCGGCCGGGAGCAGCCGTCAGGAATAATTGAAGAGCTCCTGACCGACGGTTTTATACTAGCCGACAGGAAATATTAAAGTTCCTAACGGTTTTTATACAACCGACAGGAAAACGAAAACCGACAGGAAAAACCCTGTGTCTGATAGTGTGCTGGTTCTGTACAAACCGACGGTGAAAACGGTGCTGCGAAAATGAAATCTGCTGTTGTGAAAGAAATGTTTTCGTCAAACTATATAATCTTAAAATGCATGGTGCTATTTTGCCGGTAATGGTCATTGGTTTTTCCGGACGTAGCATTTTCCCAGATATGAATTCAAGAACTTTAAAATCTGTAAGTGCTTGATCGAGGCTTCTACAAGCAACAAACGAAGAAAACAATGCTCTCTTTAGCAGTATATATATAAATATAGTAGATAAATTTACCCTAAAAAAATATAGTAGATAAATAGAGAGAATTATAGAGATAGATTATAGAGATAGAGATGGAGATAGAGATAGAGATGTACTGAATTTCATTTTTTTTAAAATGATGTACTGCATTCTTAATAGACATTGTAGTTGGTAGATGACCGTGAACCTCATGTGAATCTGCCGCATGGCTGTCTCGTCCTTTGCCACACAATGCCCGTACCGGCCACCACAGGAGGACGTCGGCGTCTGGTGGTCCTTTGCCACACAGGTGCCCGCACCGGCGCTGGCACTTACGCTGGAGTGCATGTACCGGTCGGCAGACGGTTGGGCTGAGCAGACGTGTTCAGTGTGCATGTCGGAGCTGGCCGACGGCGACATGGTAAGGGTGCTGAAGGTGTGCAAGCATTGCTTCCACACTGCCTGCATCGAGCCATGGCTGCGCGGGCACGACACCTGCCCGCTCTACCACGCTCCCACAACTGCCAAAGGCGGCCCGAACATGGGGACGTGAACCTAAGTAGCTAGCTGGCTAGCTCATGTACCCCTCTAGTTAATTTGATTTTGCGTGTACTAGATGTAAGATAACAAATCTCCAGCAATAGTTGGCGTTATAGCTGGCTATAGCTATTTTAAACAGTATCAATATTTGTACCTGTCGTGTGAAAGGATCAAATACGGCGACCAAGAGGGAATTGATTGGACTAATCGAAAATTCTCGCAAAATTTTAAACCTAACGCTTAGCTAAACTCACTCACGTGTCTAAAGATGTGTTGTAGTCTAATTGCACAAAAGTTTTACATGCTAAGTTCTAACTTCATACTAACACCACAATAATTATAAGAAAGTTTAGCATTCGATGAGATCTACATCTTTCTAGTTTTGATTTTTTATTTGAAGTTATTTAGGAAAAATATTTTTAAAAAATCCAAACATCTTCAAAATAAAAAACACAAAAGTGGAATGATGTATATTTCATTGAGCACTACAACCTTCTTAGAAAATAAGAATCTTTATGCGACATCATACATGAAAGATATGATTTTCTAATTGTCTTAATGATCTCAAATGACAAAACTCAATGGTATAAAGTTGTAGGTCTCATCTAGGGCTACAATTTTCATTTACAAAGTACCTTTATCCGACATTATACAAGAAAGATATGATTTTTTAAGGCGGCAAGACTTGGTACACGATTAATATGATATTGGAACTTTATTTTATTTGAGCATCTTACTGATCTCAAATGAAAAAAAAACACAAAAACTAGAAAGTTGTAGGTCTCATCGGAGACTACAATTTTGATATAAAAGTCATATTGATCCGAGGTCGTATGAAAAAGATAGGATTTTTCTAAGGTGGAGCCTTTGCCGCTGACATATGAGTCCCATCTATCAGATCCATGTAAGCGTTGAATGAACATGCTACATAGGATAGTAGGTCAGGTACACACTCATATGAACCTGGATTAGACCGCAGACAAAGTATATATTTTGGATCTTTGGGGACCTAGATGACATCTCTAGACAACTGTGCGGATGACTGATAAATTTTACTCGTCATTTTATACGAGGAATTCAAACTGTTCTTCATAAACAATTCATTGCCTGTAACCACATTTAATTTCACATTTTTATTGTTAAGATAAGGAGACTATATTTTTAATTGTCACAATATAATTGAAAAAGTAATTACATGCATCAGCAAAGAAAAAAACATATATAGAAAAGTAAATAATACAAATTAGCCAAATCAACATGAGCTTTAGCTAGGTGTCCTGTTGCCTGTTGTCTGGTTAGCCGCTAGCCTTTTTCCTTTTTTTTTTTTAGTGGAGCACTGTCTTTATTTATCCAACCAGGCCAGCCTTTTCCTGCGTGTAGCACATCACATTGTTCAGCTGCTTGGGCCAACACAACGAAGCAGTGTACAGAAACAAGCCACAGTGTACAGACGAAGCAGCATCGTAGCAGCGCAGGTCGCGTAATTAATCCCACCTCTCCAAGCCACGAAGCATTGCTACACCGCTTGTATAAAGTAAAACGAGGGGACTGGACAGTAACTCCACAGTTGGCAACGCCTCATGCCCTGATAGATGTTGAGCGTTCACTGCTAAGGCTCGTTTGTTGCTTATTATATAACAAAAGAAAGTAATAATTAAGTGTCTGTATGGAATGTATGACAGGCATAGAATGTCTGTAATAATAAATAAAGTAATAATTAAGTGCGTGTTTAGTGTTTCGTGTTTGGTGTGGTTCCAGCTTATGGAATGTATGACCGGCATAGAATAGAAAGTAATAATTAAGTTCCTATTTGGTGTGGTTCCAGCTCAAGTAGTGCTTCTGGCATGGAAAAGGTGAGGAGGCGTGATCCTGGCATGGAATGGGAGACGAGGAGCCGTTTGTTGTATGGTAGGCGGACCAAACTGTAGGCAGGAAGAGAGTTCTGGCATGGAGTGTATGACTGGCATAGAATGTTGCTAATAATGAAATAAATTAATAATTACGTGCCTGTCTGGGGTGGTTCCGGCTCGAGGAGCGCTGCGCTGGCATGGAATGGGTGAGGAGGAGCCGTTTTCTCGTATGGCAAGCGGTGGAGCGCTCCTGCTTCGTGGCATGCAATGGGTGAGGCGGAGTCATTTTCTCGAATGGAAAGTGGACCCACGATTTTGGTTTGCGGTACAAGTTTGGTGCAGACAGGAGCACTTCTGGCATGTAATAGGTGAGGAGGAGCGCTTCTAGCATGGAACGGTTGAGGAGGAGCCATTTTCTCGTATGCCAGGTTGACCCAAGATTTGAGGCTTCGGTAGAAGGGTTTACGCTCTGGTATAGGACACACCTGGAACGGAGCCCCTCCAAGCAGCCCCTAAATAAAAGTGAAATAAATTTTTAATTGGATCTTACTTAGGATAGTAGTTGGATATATTGACAAAAATTTCGGATATTAGGGATAAGTATCCAAATTCGTATTTGATATCTGAGAGAATTTGTGGATATCTAAAAAAATGTCTAAATTGCTAGTGGGCTAGTAAAATATCCATACTAGGCAATCCCGTGTTAGGGGCTACCCCACCATCGTGCGCTAAGGGCTGGCAAGCCTGCAACAGGGACTGCCCCTTCAGGGGCCAACGTGTACCAAGGGCTAGTGAGCCCGCGCCAAGAGCCCGCCCCACCTACTAGTCATGTACTGAGCGAGTGCCGTGTGCCTAGGGCCGGCAAGCCCATGTCATGGACCTCCGACCGAGCTGCTGCTAAGCGCAGAGGTTTGGTGTGCCCACGCCACTGATGGCGTGCTGCTGTTGCCGCTCGGAGGTGCTCTATATGCATCAGGAGGGGGAGACCAAGAAAGAGCGGGGGAAGAGAGGATAAGACAGAGCTCGGGAGAGAGAGGGGGAGGATAAGCCTACAGAGGGATATATATAGGTTCAGGCGTGAGTAGACTTTCTTAAATATGGATAATTTTCACTACGGGTTCTACATTTTCACTCGGCGGTGTTTGGATATCTTCTCTTAAACTTTAGTCCATGTAACATCGAATGTTTAAGCCAAGAGAGATTATCCCTACCGGTTCTTAACATTTTCACTCGGTGGTGAAAATATGGATAATTTTCACCTCCGGTTTGTACTACGAAGCAGTGGTAAAAATCATTAGCAACGGGTTTTCACAAAACCGGTGGTGAAAATGCCACTGACAAGAATAATTTCTGTAGACTGTAGTAGCAGTGAATACAAAAATCACAGTTAGAACAGCATATTAAACTTTACTACGACTAGTCGACTACCATATATGGTACTTATTTAACATGTAATAAGTTGTAAAGTTTGCTCAAACACACGAGGTACAGCACCTCCTCGTGTCGGCTACGTAATTTTTTCACAAAAAATATTGGTACCACAAATAAAAGTTCAACACTTCTAAGAGAAATATAAAATATTATGTGAACACTTGTCGATGTAACGAGTTCCATTCGAAGAAAAATTCGAATATCTCGTCGCAGCCTCTTATCTTTTGCCGCAGACAGCATGACGACGAATAACTTCATCTATTTCTGTAGTATATACAGTTCCAGTACGTCGTAATATAGAACCATGACTTACTTACTTATAGTAAGAGAAAACTGTTGACCGGCTGAACAGCACCGAGGAGTTCATGGCCATGGCCATGGCCACGCCTAGGTGTCGTCGCTGGGACCGGGAGCGATGAGCGGGGCGCGGCAGAGCGGGCAGGTGTCGTGACCGCGCAGCCACTCGTTGACGCAGGCGGCATGGAAGAAGTGCATGCACGCCGGCAGCACCCTGATGGCCTCGCCGTCGGCCAGCTCCGCCAGGCACACCCCGCACGAGTCCTCCCCACAGCCGTCCTCCTTCCTGTACGTGCACACCAGCGGCGGCTCGGCCCACCGCACCGGCGGCACCTCCACGGCGGCCACCGTGGAAGGATCCCTGTCGGCCAAGCCTCCTGCTCGGCTGCTCGGCTGACCCGCTCTGTCCCCACCACCGTACCGGTCGCCTGCTCCTCCTCGTCCTTCCGGAAGCCACAGCAGAGGAGCCTGAGCAGCACGACAAGGCCGGTGATGGCGACGAACACGATGGGCATCACATTGTCGTTCGCGTCACCGGGCTCGCCGGAATTCTGGCTGTAGTACGCCTGGCCGTACGCGCTGCCGTGCTGCAACGACGACAGGTGGATCTTGCTTCCACCGGCGGCATTGCTAGTGGTTGTGGCCATGGAATGATCCATCATCGGTTTTGTAGGTGGCTTAGACCACTACTACAAAACATACTTGTTGTCCCGGGCGATAACGGTCTTTAGTTCCGGTTACCACGCCGGGACAACGATCCCAGGACTAAAGGTGCCACCTTTAGTCCCGGGTCATCGAGCCAGGACTAAAGAGGGACCTTTAGTCCCGGTTGGTGTTACCGACCGGGACTAAAGGCCCTCCAGCCGAGCAAACGTGGCTGCACCCTTTAGTCCCGGTTGGTAAAGGTTCCTTTGCTTTTTCTTTTTTTTTGTTTAATTTGTTTTCAGTTCAGTTACACGTATTTGTTTAATATATAATATGTTTTTATGTACGTATTCTACGCTGCTAATATAAATACACGCACACATATAATTACATCTAATTCTCATCTCAAGCATTATTATATTCGAATAAAGTATGAAACTATATATATTATAGATATATATATATGTATATATACAACACTTTCATAATCTTGTTCTCGAAAATAACGATATCAATAAACATTTAATTTACATCATTTATTCCTTAGGATCAAAGTAGAACTCGCCGTTAGGATTTAGCACTTTTTCTAGAAGAAATCCTGCTATTGACTCTTGAACTGCTTTTAGATAGTCTTTTTGCATGACCCTTCGTTTCAACCATTCAGTTTTGCATTTGAAATAAAAGAAAAAGTATTAATACATATATATATATATATTCATTTAAAAATAAATAAAAAATTGATATATACGTACTCTGAGGACATCTTCAGGAGTTCTTCTTATGTGCGCAGTGATAAATTCACAAACGTAGTATCCACACAAGTTATTACCTGGTTGCTGCCGCAAACACCACTGTACGAGAAGAAGATTATTCTCATCATCTCACACGTAAATTGAAGTACGATATAGTAATTAAACACGTGGGGAAGTGTATATAGTACAACTTACAGGTATTTCAACTACATTAAGTGGTGCCTTGCAATCCTTGCGGTGTTGCCGAATAAACTCTTTCCAAACCCTGTGCGACCAATAATATACGATCGTTAATAAATTATAGCAAAGTCTATTCAATAATAGTTGTGCGCGAGAGATCGAAATTACCGCTGGATAATGTCTAACATATCTTGGTATAGTGCCCGCTCTTTTCTCAACGAGTCAAAGATTACTAACCGACTTGAGTTTAACTCAATGACAATGAGTATCCAGTGAAACCTGCATTGATTTATACACACACGTACATGCATATAAGTTGTATTGATATTACATAAAATGTGTAGACTACATTATTATTAACACTTACTCAAAGTTGTACGGGAAAAGTATTGTTGTCTTGTCGTGCTGCTTCACGAAGAACCTCATGATATTGTCCTGTGCTTCAGATACCCACCGCTCCTTGACAATAATACCGGTTTTGAATACGATATAAGGATCAATGAAGCCAACACTGGTGTCTTGTATTCTTTGGAGCTCTGACATCTGGAATCTGTATATAAATATAAGTTACATGTGAGGATAATTATATACACGTACGCATGGAAGTGAGTTTATTAAATAAAAGTAAGAATCACTTACAAACAAAAGGAGCTAATGATTGATTTGTCCAGAGCGTCCAAGTGGTATAGTTGATGCAATTCTTCGAAACTAATATGTAAGATATCATCGCCACAGAAGTAATGATGGTCTCTAAATCTGACAAAGATCCACTGCTCCCCCCTGCCACACGCCTGCATGTACCACTTGTTGAGCAAGTACATTTGCATACCCAATTCATTCAGAGCTGCAGGGTTGTACAGACTTTTGCCATATTTATAAGTCTTCCAGGTATCAACTTCCAGGTTCTGGATTGGAGCTTTGCCCGTCAATTGATCTAAGGTTAAACCAGTATCTTCAAAAAAGCATTAAGGGCTTGAACCGACACTTCTCCAGAGTTGTCTGGTCGATAGACTTCTATGTTGGAACCATATTCATTACCAACAACAAGATTTTGCATTGGTTGCTTCTGTTGTCCGAGCTGTGGGACATCCTTCCCTGATGCTCATTTCCTTTTCTTATCTGCATCATATGACTTCACGAGGGAGCGGTCATAGTCTGATAGTGGCGGAGGCTTATGAACTTCAATCATCTTTTTCTTGTGAGCTTCGACCTTCTGCCTCAGCTAATCTCATGGTATGTAAAAGTACGGCTTCTCCTTAAGCTTCGCTTGACTCTTGTTTTTTATATCTATAAAAAAATCTTTCACTTTTTTGTCTTCTTCAGCTGCTATTTGCTTATCAGTCTTTTCAGGAGGTATTTCTTGAGAAATAACTCTTTTTCTCGGGGTCTTCTTTGCCGCCGGGACCTTAGACGTCTTTGTAGTGCGTCGCTGTGGAGGGGGGGGGGGCGGTGTTGGAGACCGGCGTGGAGGCGATGAGGCCGGTGTTGGTGGAGAACGGCGTGGAGGCGTTGGAGATCGTTGTGGAGGCGGTGGGGCCGGTGTAGGAGTTGGAGATCGTTGTGGAGGCGATGGGGCCGGTGTAGGAGTTGGAGATCGCCGTGGGGATGAAGTCGTCTCGCCCCCCGCGACGCTGTGATGAGATGGGGAATGAATGATTGGTGGGCTAGGCTAGGGGGAGACCCTGCTACAAAAACAAGTTGTGGGTCAATTAGTGTTGAAGCCAATAGAAAATTAATGGAAAATAATATTTCATTCACTTTCATTCGTACCTAGGGTGAGGTAGGTCAAGCGGTGGTGCCCCAGGAATGATGATGAAGCGTTTGCGCCATTGAATAAATGTCTTCTCTGCTTCTCCTAGTGTCTTCTCCCCATCACCGCCTTCAATGTCAAGAGGAACATTACTGTAACCTTTGAGCACTCTATCGACCGAGACGCTAGCATATCCAGGTTGAATAACTGACCCATGGATTCTTGGTGTCTTCGTTCGGTCTATTGGAGATACAACCCCGACAACCACCATGATTGATGCATTATTACCATCTAGGATGTGCAGCTCACATGTTGTTAGAGGCTTGGTAATGTCATCAATAGGGAAGCGCAACCCAGCGTCATCTTGAATAACTGGCAGCTCCGTGGAAGCACAACTGCTTTTCATCTGACCAACGGGGCTAATGGTGACTCCCGGTGTTGATTGCGATTGCATTTGACTCATTGCTAGCTGCACTTGCCTCTTGATCTCCTCCTGCATTCTTGCCTCAAGAGATTTTTTCTCGTTCACATGATTCAAGCAATGCTTGTCGTGACTCATCAACAAATTGCTCCAATACACGGATTCGTTCTGCCTCCTCAACCTTCTTTCTCTAGCGGCTTCTGTAGGTATCCTTGTCTGCTGGGAATGCGTGTAGCCACGGAACCGCCCCATAGCCTCTTGTTCGACCACCATGTTCAGGATTCTCTAGGGCATATGTCAATTCATCCTTCTCTCTGTTGGGCTTGAAAACACCACTATCAGCTTCTTCCCTAGCACGAGCTAGTCTCTGTGTTGCTCTCTCAATTTTTTGGCTGAAAATTAGCTTGCCAGTGTCTGGGTCTAGGCTTCCCCCATGAGCGTAGAACCAATTCTTCGCGCGTTGAGGCCAGTTCTTCTCTATTGTTTCAGGTATGATTCCCTTGGCAGTAATCTCTGCTTCTTGGTTCTACCACTTGGGAATAGCACTCCTATAACCACCTGATCCGATGCGATGATGGTATTGCTTCTGTCGGGCATTCTGCCGATTCCTCATCACACGTTCCTCACTGTCTTGAGATGTCTTGTATTCTACGAAGGCATCCCAATGGGACTCCAACTTGACAAACGCCTTAGCATTGAAATCCGACGTAGCATTCTTCGAGATAAACTTTTTATACAATGTCTTCTTCCAACTCTGGAACAATGTTGCCATCTTCTTCATTGTCCAATCCCTCACTAGCTCCTTCAAAGCATCATCTGCTTGTAATGTGAAATGCTGAGTGATATCTCTCCAAGCTAGGTTCTTGTCACGATCAGATACAAAACTAACATTAGGAGCGGATATCTTCTGCTTCCATTCACGAGCACTAACTGGGATCCTATCCCTTACAATGAACCCACATTGATTGACATATGTCTGAGCATGTGGTCCCAATGGTTTGCCGGTGTCGGTGTCGAATTCTGATATTATGAAACGGCCCTCTAATGGCTTTTTTGGCCCTCGGACTTTCCTACTTTTGTCGGTGGTTGATGTAGATCCAGAGACCGGCTACATGAGTAGAAACACAACGATTAACAACAAATATACGTACGCATGCATCTATAAGAGATGATAGATAATCGAATATACCTCGCCAGTATTTTCTTGCGCGACAATTTGTTGATCTTCAACCACCGGCATATTCAGGATATCCTCATAATTAGCAAAGTACTGACTCGTGTCATCTACATCCACATTGGTGCCGGCGTTGATAATATCCGCCATTATGTTATCACTCAAGTTATCATCCGGAGCAGCCATTTATATCTTCAAGATAACACATAGATATAATTACTATGGTACATAACATAAGTACATGTGATAACACATATAGAATTACTAAATCCAATTAAATATAATAACAAATAATATTTCATAAGGATAAACAATAATAAGGTATAGGCTTTGGAATCGAATCAAAAACACTTTCGATCCAAAAACATGAAAATAAGTACATGTATATATATACACATAGAATGATACAATATATTTTCTCTCTCTCAACACATAGAAATAAGTGCATATGTCTATATCTCTAGATATGCATGTGATAACACATATGTGTCTCTCTAGATACAATTTTCTCTCTCTCTCAACACATGAAAATAAGTACATGTATATCAAAAACTATAATAAAAAACTATCTAAAAAAACTATAATAAAAAAAACTATAATACATTTAAATCTAACATATATCAAAAACTATAATAAAAACTATCTAAATAAAATACTAATTAGATAAACTAGTAAACATATATCAAAATCAAAATCTAACATATGTCAAAAACTATAATAAAAAACTATCTAAATAAAATACTAATTAAATTTTAATACATTTAATCTAACATATATCAAAAACTATCTAAAAAATAACTAAAAAACTAACAATAAACTACTAATTAAATTTCGGCCGAGACTTTGTAAAAAAAACTAAAAAACATAGCCGATCGATCGAGAGCAGCAGACGTATACGGTGGGCGCGCGGGAAGCGTCGGCGACGGAGGGTGGGGTCGGGTGCGGCGGCGGAGGAGACAGGATGCGGCGCGTGATGCGGGCCGGGAGAATGGCGTGGCCGGGCAGGGGTAGACGACGACGGCGGCGCGGCAGAGACAAGCTCGACGATGGCGGATGGCACGGCCGGGCGGGGCTGGGCGACGGAGGCGAGATCGAAGATGAACAGATCGAACAGGCGTTCGATTTATATAGGCCGGGATCCTTTAGTCCCGGCTGGTGTTACCAGCCGGGACAAAAGGCCATTTAGTCCCGGCTGGTAATCCGAACCGGGACTAAAGGTCCAACCCTTTAGTCCCGGCTCTCCTTACAAGCCGGGACTAAAGGCTTTTAGTCCCGGTTGGTGTTACCAACCGGGACTAAAGATTTTTTGGGCGGGCACCGAAATTGCCACCCACCCTTTAGTCCCAGTTCTTGTCCTGGGCTGGGACTGATGGCTGAAAATTTTGGCAACCCGCCAGCGTAATTGGAAAGGCCTGGGATTTTGATTTTGTTTAATACTAGGTTAATCAATTAATTCCATAGCAACTTCAATACTTTGCAATATTTATTTTAAAAAATACTATTGATTAACTAATTATTTATTGTAAATAAGAAAATTTTGTAACCTAAAGTTTTTTTAATTTCTTTTATGAATATAGAATATAAATGTTACTAATACTAAGTATTTTGTTAATGCAAAAATATATTTGTAACTTAAAATTAATAAAACTAATATTATTCGATAGGAAATTTATTATCACATTATTGTAACGTCAATGTTTCAATTTTTCTCGGTTTTTGACCAAAATTGACAGGAAATTTTTGTTGAACCTATAAAAATAAAGAAAATGTAGTATTTTTGTTCTACAACTTTTTCAAATGAAAAAATGGCCTATATAAGGATTGTAGATATTGATGAGCTTAACAAGCTTGGTATTCAAAACTTTTCAATTTGAGACAATCTAGGGTTTCGAAAACTAGTTTGTAGGCGTCGAAATTTAAAAATCACAAATTTGAACCGTCCAAACTTTCTCAAATGGAAAGTTGACCAAAACAACAATTGTAGATCTTTTTGTGTTTAACAAACTTGGTATTTAAAACTTTTCAATTAAAAGTAATTTAGAGTTCATAATACTAGAGTCAAAGTGTTGTTTTTTCATTTGACCAAATTTGACTTGGTCAAACTTGCTCAAATGAGACACTAAATGATCTCAGATGAAAAAACTCTGAATACCATGTCTGATCATATCAGCAAGATCTACAATTGTTCCATAGCTCATTTTCTCATTTGAGAAATTTTTATCAAACACTACTCACAAATTCTTGAATCTCATATAGACTTTCTAAAACTATGTCACATACTTGTGAAATTTGAATTACATTTTGTTTAAGCTTTCTCAAATGAAAAAATGTCCTATATAAGGATTGTAGATATTGATGAGCTTAACAAACTTGGTATTCAAAACTTTTCAATTTGAGACAATCTAGGGTCCCGAAAACTAGTTTGTAGGAGTTGAAATTTAAAAATCACAAATTTGAACCGTCCAAACTTTCTCAAATGGAGAGTTGACCAAAACAACAATTGTAGATCTTTTTGAGTTTAACAAACTAGGTATTCAAAACTTTTCAATTCGAAGTAATTTAGAGTTCATAATACTCGAGTCAAAGTGTTGTTTTTTCATTTGACCAAATTTGACTTGGTCAAACTTGCTCAAATGAGACACTAAATGTCCTCAGATGAAAAAACTCTGAATACCAAGTCTGATCATCTCAGCAAGATCTACAATTGATACATAGCTCATTTTCCTATTTGAGAAATTTCTATCAAACACTACTCACAAATTCTTGAATCTCATATAGACTTTCTAAAACTATGTCACACACTTGTGAAATTTGAACTACATTTTGTTCAAACTTTCTCAAATAAAAAAATGTCCTATATAAGGATTGTAGATATTGATGAGCTTAACAAACTTGGTATTCAAAACTTTTCAATTTGAGACAATCTAGGGTTCCGAAAACTAGTTTGTAGGCGTCGAAATTTAAAAATCACAAATTTTCACCATCCAAACATATATTAAACATATTACAATGTGAAGTCATAACATATTACATAATATCCGTCTCTAAAACATAATATATTAAACATGCATCGTTGTATCATGCGGGCACAACAGTGAATTTCTTCTTGACGTATGACCCTTGGTTATGATCTTGTCGTAACCATGGAGTGTCTTCATCATTTAACAAGATGCTTGGATCTTTCTTCACTATGAAGGGTGGAATTCGGACATTTCTTTCGTAATCTTCTGACATGTCTGACTTGTCTTCAATTCCCACTATATTTATTTTCCCAGAAAGAATTATGTAGCGCTTTGGCTCATTGATCATTGAGTTGATGTCTTCGTTTTTTCCTCTCTTTGATTTTGTAGACATGTCTTTCACATAGAACACCTGACTCACATCGACAGCAAGGACGAATGGTTCCTCTTTGTACCCAATATTGTTGAGGTCCACTGTTGTCATTCCATACTCTTTGTTGACTGTTACCCCTCCTCCGGTCAGCTTCACCCATTGGCACCGGAACAAAGGGACTTTAAAATTAGGTGCGTAGTCTAGTTCCCATATCTCTTCTATGCGGCCATAATATGTTTGTATATTCCCATTTGGATCTGTGCCATCTATGCGAACACCACTATTTTGATTGGTGCTCCTTTTATCTTGGGCAACTGTGTAAAATATATTCCCATTTATCTCGTACCCTTGGTACGTGAGGATATGCCACGATGGTTGTCTAGCCAATAAATACAGTTGCTCATCAATATTGTCATCGCCTTGACATTCTTTTCGCAACCAACCACTGAAACTTTCCACGTGCTGACGCCTAATCTAAGCTTCAGTCTTCCTGGAAACTTGGATCGTAAGAACTCCTTATGTATCTCGATGTATGGATGCACCAATGACGAGTTCTGAAGAACTGTGTAGTGTGCTTTATTGAAATAATCGTCTTCCATGCCGATATATGTTTTCTTCCCTAAAGTTCCTTTACCACTGAGTCTCCCCTCGTGTCGTGATTCGGGAACGCCAATCGGGGCAAGGTCAGGAATAAAGTCAACACAGAACTCGATGACCTCCTCTGTTCCATAGCCCTAGGCGATGCTTCCTTCAGGCTTAGAACGGACTTTCACATATTTCTTCAAGACTCCCATAAACCTCTCGAAGGGGAACATGTTATGTAAGAACACAGGTCCAAGAATACAAATCTCCTTCACCAAATGAACTAGGATGTGTGTCATGATATTAAAGAAG
Organism: Miscanthus floridulus; assembly: GCF_019320115.1. Classification (NCBI taxonomy): domain Eukaryota; kingdom Viridiplantae; phylum Streptophyta; class Magnoliopsida; order Poales; family Poaceae; genus Miscanthus; species Miscanthus floridulus. Next base: position 134,038,806 of record NC_089589.1, read on the forward strand.
GATGGAGGGAACACCAACTCAAAGCTGACAAGATATTGAACCACATCATTCTGTAGAGTAGCTAGTTCCACTGGATTGATTGCCTTCTGAGAAATTGCATTGAGGAATGCACATAGCTTCACGGTGGCTAGACGTACATGTGGAGGTAGAATTCCTCTTAAAGCAACTAGAAGCAATTGCGTCATAAGCACGTGGCAGTCGTGGGACTTTAAGTTTAGGAATTTCTTATCTGGCACATTTATTATACCCTTTATATTGGAGGAGAATCCCGATGGGACCTTGATGCTGCTTAGACATTCGAACATGCTGTCCCTCTCTTCTTTGCTAAGCGTGTAGCTAGCAGGACTTAAGTAATGACGTCCATCATCTGTCTTCTCTGGATGAAGGTTGTCTCGTTCTTTCATGCCCTGCAAGTCCTGGCGTGCTTCAAGTGAATCCTTTGGCTTCCCGTACACACCCATGAATCCTAACAGGTTCACACAAAGATTCTTTGTCATGTGCATCACGTCGATTGCGTTGCGGACCTCTAGGACTTGCCAATAGGGTAGCTCCTAAAAGATGGACTTCTTCTTCCACAAGGGTGCGTGTCCCTTAGCATCTTTGGGAACAGATTCACAGCCTTGTCCCTTTCCAAATACTACTTTCACATCCTTGACCATTGCGAGTACATCTTCCCCGGTTCGGTTATGAGGCTTCTTCCGGTGGTCTGGCTTACCTTTAAAATGCTTCCCTTTCTTTCTTACTTGGTGATTCAAAGGAAGGAATCGACGATGGCCAAGGTACACGACCTTTCGACATCTTTTCAAATATATACTGTCAAGGTCATCAAAACAATGTGTGCATGCATTATATCCTTTGTTTGTCTGACCTGAAAGATTACTTAAAGTAGGCCAATCATTGATGGTTACGAACAACATTGCTCGTAGGTCAAAGTGTTCTTGTTTGTACTCATCCCAGACACGTACACCTGGTTTGTTCCATAAAACTAGAAGTTCTTCAACTAATGGCCTCAGATAGACATCAATATCGTTGCCAGGTTGCCTCGGACCTTGGATGAGGATCGGCATCATAATGAACTTTCGCTTCATGCATAACCATGGAGGAAGGTTGTAGATACATAGAGTAACTGGCCAAGTGCTATGACTAGTGCTCTGCTCCCCAAAAGGATTCATACCATCTGTACTTAAGGCGAACCTTAAGTTTCTAGCCTCATTTGCAAACTCTGGAAATTCCCTGTCTATCGCTCTCCACTGGGACCCATCAACTGGGTGTCTCAGCATATTGTCTACCTTACGGTCTTCTTTATGCCACCGCAACAACTTTGCATGGTCTTTATTTCTGAACAAACGTTTTAAGCGTGGTATTATAGGAGCATACCACATAACCTTGGCAGGGATTTTCTTTCTAGGACGTTGTTCACCCTCGACGTCACCAGGATCATCGCGCCTGATCTTATACCGCGATGCTTTACATACCGGGCATTCATCCAAATTATCGTATTCATTGCCATGGTAGAGGATGCAGTCATTAGGACATGCATGTATCTTCTAGATTTTTAATCCCAAAGGACAGACAACCTTTTTTGCTTCGTACGTAGTGGTGGGCAATTCATTTGGCTTCGGAAGCATCTTATTTATGAGGTTCAATAAATTCCCAAATGCCTTATCGGATACACCATTCTTTGCCTTCCACTATAGCAATTCCAATGTTGTACCTAGCTTTTTTTGCCCCTCTTCGGCCGTCGGGTATAGCAACTTCCTATGATCCTCAAGCATGCGCTCGAACTTAACTTTCTCTTTTTCACTTTCGCATTTTTGTTGTGCATCACGAATGGCATCGCCAATAGCATCACCGAGATCATCTTCTGCCGCTACCTCTTCTTCATCTCCCCCCCATTGTAGTATCATCAAAGGCACCATACTGAGCAATAATGTCATCAATGTCTAAATCTTCTCCTTCACCTTCTTCCATCATGACCCCGCTTTCTCCATGCTTAGTCCAACATATATAGTTTGACATGAAACCTGACTTAAGCAAATGTGAATGAAGACTCATTGAGCTTGAATATTCCTTTAAATTCTTACATAGGGCACATGGACAGCACACGAAACCATCCCGCTTATTTGCCTCGGCCACACCTAAGAAATAGTGCACGCCCTCAATAAAGTCTTGGGAGCGGCGATCGGCATTATACATCCAATGGCGTGACATAATCTACATTACACGACAAATTATGAAAACCTTGAACATAATTAAGTATTTTATTACACAACATAGATGACACACACACTGTTGATTAATTAACTAAGCCTGGCTACAACGTAAGCAATCCCAACTATCACTAAACAAACTAAAACTACAATGCACTTCAGTAACATAATTATTTCGTGATCGTATGCAACTAAAACAGACAAATCATTCTTCTGTTGAATATCAATAAGCTTCTCCTGCTGGCTCACTGCCTCATCAGCAGCAGCCGCTACCTCAAGCGCAGCCGAATTCTGCATGTATGTAGCATAATCTTCCTCCCAGTACCAACCATCGCATCCATTGCCCTCCCACTGAAATTAAAGCCAAAAAATATTTAGTCAAAAATATTCAAGAAAAGCAGGTCAATTAGCCATAATAATCAAATGCATAAGAAACTCACATCGCGATCCGGGCACTTGTAGAAAACACGACCCTTGTTGGGTCCCTGTCTCTTGACTCGGTACTCCATCACAATCTTCTGCTTACACTTGCCGCAGATAATGAGAGGGGGTTCTGGCCTCAGTCGTTTCGCAACCGAACGAGAGGCCGAGGATCCGGTACCGGTTGTCATCTACTTTCTATACTTATTTTTGCAAACTAGTGTAAATTTCACATTTTCTAAAATAATATATTTAAACAAAACTAAAATTATTTATTTATCTAACTAAACCATGAAATATGTACTATGTATAATAGTAAAATACCAAACTATCAAGTGATTTTACTATTGTAAATCATTATATGATTTTGAGCTAAAAATGACATAGAAATCACATAGCTCAAAAACATGTTTCAATAAATAACCATCCGTACTAGTTGACCTTGCTTACGTGATCATCTCGGCGAGCATTTCTCCACCGGACGGCACCGTACTTGGCCAAGGAAGAGCTCTGATTCTACGAGGAAGGGAACACGGTCTTCCACGACCGTTGCCACTCTCCCTCGTAGAATCAAAGCTCCTCCTTGACGTCCGTTACCGCTCGGCAGAGAATATGCTCGCCGAGCTGATCACGGTCCGCAAGTTCAACTAGTACGGATTTTCTACAATTTTCTAACTATTTTCTAAGTTTTTCATTTTATGGAAAAATTAATTCTAAAAAATAAAAGGCATGATTTCTAAGTATTTCATTTCATGGAAAAAATAATTCTAAAAAATTACACTTGTGATTTTGAGCTAAAAATGACATATAAAATCATAATAAAGTCTAACATATAAAGTTACACATGCATCTACATCGCAAAATGAGATAAGCTACTGATAAAACATAATAGGATTAAGTTTGTTACCTCCAAAATCGAAGAGCAACACCAATGGAGGGGGAGAGAGCAAGAACAACAGCAAGCTAAAGAACAGAGACAGTGAGTTTGAATGGAATGGCTCGGGCTCGGGGAGAAAGAAATGAGCGGGTGTATAGGCCGGCATAATTAGTCCCGGTTAGGTGGCCAAACCGGGACTAAAGATTAATATTTATTCCCAGGATATCACCCAAACCGGGACTAAAAGCTTTAGTCCCGGCTGGTATTACCAACCGGGACTAAAGGTAAACCTTTAGTCCCGATTGGTAATACCAGCCGGGGCTAAAGATCCCTGCCCCACGGACGACCGTTGGGCAGGGACCTTTAGTC